>NC_072462.1:256066-278566 GCF_027596085.1 Anoplopoma fimbria | reverse complement strand
ATGAGACATCCTCCAGGACCAAGAGAGGACTATGAGATATCCTCAAGGACCATGAAAGGACCAGGAGACATCCTCCAGGACCAAGAGAGGACAAAGAGATATCTTCTTGGACCATGAGAGGACCAGGAGACATCCTCCAGGACCATAAGAGGACAAAGAGATATCTTCTTGGACCCAGAGAGGACCATGAGACATACTCCAGGACCATAAGAGGACAAAGAGATATCTTCTTGGACCCAGAGAGGACCAGGAGACATCAATGACTGATTAACTCTGGTTCTTCATCAGGAGATCAAGTCTCGTTAGACTTCAAAGACTAATACAAAGAAAGTGAATCAGAGAGAAACAGACTGTACTGTTCAGAGATGAAGACCGACTGGGAAAGTGTTAATGGTGGACTGGGTATTAACTGTGTGTGTGTGTGTGTGTGTGTGTGTGTGTGTGTGTGTGTGTGTGTGTGTGTGTGTGTGTGTGTGTGTGTGTGTGTGTGTGTGTGTGTGTGTGTGTACTTACTGCCTGTGCTTCATAATCTCACTGCAGCACCTGACACACTCACTAAACCAGAGTTATACCTCCCATAGAGAGGAGGAGGAGGAGGACAAAACTACAGAGACGAGCTCTGGATGCTGAACTTCTGCTATCTAGTCAATCCAAATATGGTCACTTCCTGTTCACTGGTTCACAAAACGCTGAATAGAGGCTTCAGTGTTAGCTTAACAGCCCATCCAACACAATGAAAGTGATCATATGTCATCATATATCATATGTTTTAAACAAGAACATCAGACTAGATGAATGAGACATAGATTATTCTTCATCCAATACATGAGAGGAAAACTAAGATTTCCTACTAAATTGAAGGTAACACTGACTCATTTTATGTGAAGTGTTCCTTTAGCAGAGACTCTGAGTGTAGTTAAGCTCCTGGTCTTCATGATCTTCATGTTCTTTGTTTTTTGTGTTTTTTGTGGTCTTGGTGGTCTTGGTGGTCTTCCTGGTCTTGGTGGTCCCTGTGGTCTTCATGTTCTTTGTTTTTTGTGTTTTCTGTGGTCTTGGTGGTCTTCCTGGTCTTCATGGTCTTGGTGGTCCCTGTGGTCTTCATGTTCTTTGTGGTCTTTGTGGTTTTTGTGTTTTGTGTGGTCTTGGTGGTCTTGGTGGTCTTCCTGGTCTTGGTGGTCCCTGTGGTCTTCATGTTCTTTGTGGTTTTTGTGTTTTTGTGTTTTTGTGTTTTTGTGTCTTGGTGGTCTTGGTGGTCTTCCTGGTCTTCATGGTCCCTGTGGTCTTCATGTTCTTTGTGGTCTTTGTGTTTTTTTGTTTTTGTGGTCTTGGTGGTCTTGGTAGTCTTGGTGGTCTTGGTGGTCTTCCTGGTCCCTGTGGTCTTCATGTTCTTTGTGGTCTTTGTGTTTTTTTTGTTTTTGTGGTCTTGGTGGTCCCTGTGGTCTTCATGTTCTTTGTGGTCTTTGTGGTCCCTGTGGTCTTCATGGTCTTCCTGGTCTTGGTGGTCCCTGTGGTCTTCATGGTCTTTGTGGTCTTTGTGTTTTTTGTGTTTTTTGTGGTCTTGGTGGTCTTCCTGGTCTTGGTGGTTCCTGTGGTCTTCATGTTCTTTGTGGTCTTTGTGGTTTTTGTGTTTTGTGTGGTCTTGGTGGTCCCTGTGGTCTTCATGTTCTTTGTGGTCTTTGTGGTTTTTGTGTTTTTGTGTTTTTGTGTCTTGGTGGTCTTGGTGGTCTTTCTGGTCTTCATGGTCCCTGTGGTCTTCATGTTCTTTGTGGTCTTTGTGTTTTTTTTGTTTTTGTGGTCTTGGTGGTCTTGGTAGTCTTGGTGGTCTTGGTGGTCTTCCTGGTCCCTGTGGTCTTCATGTTCTTTGTGGTCTTTGTGTTTTTTTTGTTTTTGTGGTCTTGGTGGTCTTGGTGGTCTTCCTGGTCTTCGTGGTCCCTGTGGTCTTCATGTTCTTTGTGGTCTTTGTGGTCTTCATGTTCTTTGTGTTCTTTGTGGTCTTTGTGGTCTTCATGGTCTCTGTGGTCCTGCTGGCTCTTCTCCCCCTCATGGAGATCCTCGTCTCCAGGACTCTCGGAGCTAGATCCTGTTTACTGAGCAGCGTCTCTGAGGGATTCGCTCGTCTCTTTTCATTTTCTCTCCATCAACGTTTAAAATCATTTCACACCAACGAGAGTCTTTTCTGTTAAAGGCGTTGCTAGGCAACAGATCCTTCCTCTTCTTTATTCTGATTCACATAAACCAGAAGGAACATTAATATGACGATCAACAGCTGATCTGAGATCTGAAGCTGTTTCCATCATCATCAGGTCTGATGTTTCTCCTCAAACATGTTGGTCCGTCTCTCAACACTGTCTCACTTCCTGTCTCACTTCCTGTCTGTGTCTCATTGGTTCCTCCTGAAGTCAATATTTAAAACGTCTGTAATTCTCTGTAGTTTTTATCAAATAGAAAAGAGGAAACAGTGACTTTGTTGGGGACTATTTTCAGCGGCGGATGAATCCACATTTGGTGCTGTGGTGAGTGATGGTGTCACATAAAGTGTGTTTGATGAAGAAGGAACAATGCTTCAGGAGATTTGTTAACAGATTCATTCTCTGCTGGTTTCACTCTCAACACTGACAAGAAGAATTATTCACATCACATCTAACTCCAATAATAAATCATATTTATAATAAATATATTAAATATGAGTTATTATAAATATGATTTATTATAAATATGATTTATAATTAATATAATAAATAAATACACAAACGTGTACGAGGACGACTTTGGGGTCGATCAGGTCGAGACGCGTCGCTAGAAACTGCAAAAAACATTGTTTTCCTTTTGGTACATGCGTGTGTGTGTGTGTGTGTGTGTGTGTGTGTGTGTGTGTGTGTGTGTGTGTGTGTGTGTGTGTGTGTGTGCTCGTGTGTTCATGTGTGTGTGTGTGTGTGTGTGTGTGTCTGTGTGTGTGTGTGTGCTCGTGTGTTCATGTGTGTGTGTGTGTGTGTGTGTGTGTGTGTGTGTGTGTGTGTGTGTGTGTGTGTGTGTGTGTGTGTGTGTGTGTGTGTGTGTGTGTGTGTGTGTGTGTGTGTGTGTGTGTGTGTGTGTGTGTGTGTGTGTGTGTGTGTGTGTGTGTGTCAGTTACACTGAAAGAGAAAAGAGTTAAAAGCTGCTTTGATTTCGTCGTCTCACTGAGGAGGAACTGTTCATCGTTTGGTTTGTGTCACCTCCACACACACACCAAACACACACACACAAACACACACACACAAACACACACGAACACACACACACACACAGACACACACACACGAACACACGCACACACAAACAAACACACACACACATTCACACACACAAACAACACACACACACACACACACACACACACACACACACACACACACACACACACACACACACACACACACACATTCACATAGAGTAAACAGATCTTTAGTCAGATTACTGGCCTCTCAGTCCTGTTTCAGTATTTATGAGTTCATACATTCATGTGTTTGCATCAGAGAGCTTTCAGGTCAAACTGGGATCTTCTGCTCCAGGAAACGTGTGTGTGTGTGTGTGTGTGTGTGTGTGTGTGTGTGTGTGTGTGTGTGTGTGTGTGTGTGTGTGTGTGTGTGTGTGTGTGTGTGTGTGTGTGTGTGCGTCTGTGTGTGTGTGTGTGTGTGTGTGCGTCTGTGTGTGTGTGTGTGTGTTCCTAATTTGAGTCAGTGGGGAGGTGGAGAGATGAAAGGAGAGTGCTGCTTCCAATTTCCTTCTCATGCAGAGACCTCGACATGACAAAACAAAGTGCTGCTCAACACACACACACACACACACACACACACACACACACACACACACACACACACACACACACACACACACACACACACACACACACACACACATTCACTTACAGCCTTTTGTTTCTGTAGTTTTTCTATGAACACTCAGTATTTAAACAGAAATGTGATCAAAGCAGCTTTGAATTCTGGGAGTCGTCTGCTGCTATGAAGACATTCATGAATAAAAGTGTTCCTCTTGTGAATAAACGTGTTCAGAGGAATCCTGCTCACATGTGTCCAGTCCACTGAAGACATTCATATAAACAAAGGGTTCCTCTCAGAGGAACGTCCTCCTGAAGGTTGGTCTCTGTTAAAGGATGATGTTTGTGTTTAGAACAGAGAAACTGGACTCAGGTCACGTTTTAGTTTTAGATGAAAACAATTATCATTTTGTGTTTCTCCTCAGCTGATCAGAACTGAATCAGATTGTTTTACTGTAAACTAGTTACTTCATTAGAAGAATTAAATCTGTTATTTTATATTCTGGTTGGATTCAGATAAATCTCACTGCAGAGAACAAGCTGAAGACAGACGGTCTATGTGTCCACGTGTCTCCTGGTTCAAAGTGTTTGTTGTGTTTGTTTGATATGTTACATTACATTACATTACATTACATTACATTACATTTCAGTCATGTAGCAGACGCTTTTAATCCAAAGCGACTTACAGGAAGTGTATTCAACATAGGTATTCAAGAGAACTACTAGTCACCAGAAGTCATCAGTGCATCTCCTTTCTTAAACAAGCATCTAAGAGCAGAAACCAGAGCAAAAGTATAGTGCAGAAGCAACTTATTACGAAAACAATAATTGCAACAAACTAATACGAATATAATAAGTGCTACAAACTACTACGAATAGGATAAGTGCAGTAAACAAATACGAATTCAATAAGTGCAGCGAACTGATACGAATACAGTAAGTGCAACGAACTGATACGAATACAGTAAGTGCTACGAGGAAGGCTCAGGTAGTACTTCTTTATCAGGTAGTACTTCTTTATCAGGTAGTACTTCTTTATCAGGTAGTACTTCTTTATCAGGTAGTCCTTCATGAAGAGGTGAGGTTAAAGATGGGCAGTGACTCTGCTGTCCTGAGGTCAGTGGGGAGTTCATTCCTCCACTGTGGGGCCAGGACAGAAAGAAGCTGTGACCGGGTGGATCGGCCGCAGGGACCTCTGAGCGACGGGGAAACCAATCGCCCCGAGGCAGCAGAGAGGAGTGGTGGGGGGGTGTAGGGCTTGACCAAGGCCTGGAGATAGGAAGGAGCTGTTCCTCTCACTGCCCTGTAGGCTGGCATCAGAGTCTGTAGCTGGATGCTCCTACAGGGAGCCAGTGTAGAGAACGGAGAAGGGAAGTTGTGTGAGAGAACTTGGGTCATTGAACACCAGACGAGCTGCAGCTTACTGGACGAGCTCCAGAGGTCTGATCAACCCAGGTCAGCCCTTCCCCGGGAGGAACAGTAGCTCGGTTTTGTCCAGGTTGAGCTTCAGGTGGTGTGTCGCCATCCACTTCGAGATGTCAGCCAAGCACGCAGCAATGCGTGCCTCCACTTGGGTGTCACCGGGAGGAAATGACAAGACCAGCTGGGTGTCATCGGCATAACAATGGTAAGAGAAGTCATGCGAGCGAATAACAGAACCCAGAGATGTTGTGTAGAGCGAGAAGAGAAGGGGGCCCAGAACTGAACCTTGTGGAACCCCCGTAGTCAGCATGCATGGTTCCGACACGGCCCCCCTCCATGTCACCTGGTAGGATCGGCCTGTCAGGTATGATGCAAACAGAGGGGGAAGAGCTGGAGAGGGTAGAGAGGGAGAGGGTGGACAGGGAGAGGGGGGTTGAGAGAAGGAGGATCTGATATCGTTTACCTTGTCAAAGAAGTTGGTGAAATCATCAGGGAGAAGGGAGGAAGTAGGAGGAGGGGGTGGGGGTTGGAGGAGTGAAGAGAAAGTTTCAAAGAGTTTTTTAGGATTGGAAGCAGAGGTTAGGATTTTAGAGCAGAAAAAAGCTGCTTTAGCAGTAGCTAGAGAGGAGGAAAAAGTGGAAAGGAGAGATTGGAAGTTAAGAAGGTCCTCCGGGAGTTTGCCTGTTCTCCATTTACGCTCAGCCGCTCTTAGGCTCCGTCTATCAGTACGCACTGAGTCCGACAGCCACGGGGCAGGAGGAGTTGGCCGTGCAGGCCTCGGAGGTGACTACGGGTAGAAACCATGTGGGTAGGTGCGGGAGATGACCAGAGCCTGGATGGGGCGGCTGTGGCGTAGTGGGAGCAAGGTAGTTCTCCAATCAGAGGGTCGGTGGTTCGATAGCTGGAGTCGATGTGTCCTTGGGCAAGACACTTAACCCCAAGTTGCTCCCGAAGGCTTGCCATCGGTGTGGACTGGATGTTGCATGAATGTTAGTTAGATTCTGATGGTGGCACCTTGCATGGTAGCCTGTCATCAGTGTGTGAATGGGTGAATGACATGTAATATACTACTGATTGTAAGTCGCTTTGGATAAAGCGTCTGCTAAATGACTGTAATGTAATGTAATGTAATGATGAGCACCTGCGCCGTCTTCTCAGTGAGGAAGGGGCGAATCCTCCTGATGTTGTAGAGGAGGAATCTGCAGGAGCGTGTGACCGATGCAATGTTTGCTGAGAACGACAGTTGGTCGTCCAGGGTCACACCCAGATTCCTCACAGTCCGAGTTGGCGTCACCACGGCATCATCAATGGTGATGGACAGGTCTCGGTGCGGGCAACCCTTCCCCGGGAGGAACAGTAGCTCGGTTTTGTCCAGGTTCAGCTTCAGGTGGTGTGTCGCCATCCACTTCGAGATGTCAGCCAAGCACGCAGCAATGCGTGCCTCCACTTGGGTGTCACCGGGAGGAAATGACAAGACCAGCTGGGTGTCATCGGCATAACAATGGTAGGAGAAGTCATGGGAGCGAATAACAGAACCCAGAGATGTTGTGTAGAGCGAGAAGAGAAGGGGGCCCAGAACTGAACCTTGTGGAACCCCAGTCAGCGTGCGTGGTTCTGACACGGCCCCCCTCCATGTCACCTGGTAGGATTGGCCTGTCAGGTAGGATGCAAGCAGGGAGAGTGCAGAGCCTGAGACGCCCATCCCCTCGAGGGTGGAGAGGAGGATCTGGTGGTTCACTGTGTCAAACGCCGCTGACAGGTCCAGGAGAATCAGGACAGAGGAGAGAGAGTTCGCTCTCGCAGCGTGAAGCGACTCTGTCACCGCAAGGAGGGCCGTCTCTGACGAGTGACCCACCTTGAACCCGGACTGGTGGGGGTCCAAGAGGTTGTTCTGGTGGAGGTAGGAAGACAGTTGTTTAGAGACAGCGCGTTCAAGTGTTTTGGATAGAAAGGGTAGAAGAGAAACCGGTCTGAAGTTCTTGACATCAGAGGGGTCAAGTGATGGTTTTTTCAGAAGGGGGGTGACTCTGGCAGTCTTGAAAGCCGAGGGAAAGCATCCCGAGACGAGAGATGTGTTGATGAGGTGGGTGAGGAAAGGAAGGAGTTCAGTGGCAATAGACTGAAGAAGAGGGAGGGGATCGGGTCAAGGGAGCACGTGGTGGGCGGTTAGATGTAACAAGGTCAAGGACCTCGTTAGGGGAGAGGGGAGCAAAATAGGGTAAGATGGGGTGTGGAGAGGGAAGGGGGAGCTGAGGGGGAAGAGCTGTAGAGGGTAGAGAGGGAGAGGGGGCTGAGAGAAGGAGGATCTGATATCGTTTACCTTCTTGTCAAAGAAGTTGGCGAAATCATCCGGGAGAAGGGAGGAAGTAGGAGGAGGGGGTGGGGGTTGGAGGAGTGAAGAGAAAGTTTCAAAGAGTTTTTTAGGATTGGAAGCAGAGGTTAGGATTTTTGAGCGGAAAAAGCCGCTTTAGCAGTAGCTAGAGAGAAGGAAAAAGTGGAAAGGAGAGATTGGAAGTTAAGAAGGTCCTCCGGGAGTTTGCCTGTTCTCCATTTACGCTCAGCCGCTCTTAGGCTCCGTCTATCAGTACGCACTGAGTCCGACAGCCATGGGGCAGGAGGAGTTGGCCGTGCAGGCCTGGAGGTGAAGGGACAGAGGTTGTCCAAAGAGGAGGAAAGGGTGGAGAGGAGAAGATCAGTAGCAGTATCGGGGGATAGAAGAGAGAAGGATTCAGGGTCAGGGAGGGCAGAGGTAACGGAAGAGGAAAGATCAGCGGGGGAGAGGGAGCGGAGGTGACTACGGGTAGAAACCATGTGGGTAGGTGGAGGAAGTAAGGGGGAGAGGAGAGGGAGAGGGAGTAGGACATGAAGTAGTGGTCCGAGAGCTGGAGGGGAGTGACAGAGAGGTTAGCGGTAGAACAGTGTCTAGTGAAGATAAGATCCAGCTGGTTGCCGGCCTTGTGGGTAGGAGGAGAGGGAGAGCGATAGAGGTCAAAGGAGGAGAGGAAGGAAAGCAGCGGTTTTAACTTATCAGTCTGGATGTTGAAGTCGCCGAGCATGATGAGCGCGGAGCCATCATCATGGAAGTGCGAGACTAGACACCCTCACATCCTCTGTCCTTACACCCTCACATCCTCTGTCCTTAGACCCTCACATCCTCTGTCCTTAGACCCTCACCTCCTCTGTCCTTAGACCCTCACATCCTCTGTCCTTACACCCTCACATCCTCTGTCCTTAGACCCTCACCTCCTCTGTCCTTAGACCCTCACATCCTCTGTCCTTAGACCTTCACCTCCTCTGTCCTTCCCTCACCTCCTCTGTCCTTAGATCCTTCTCTCACGATGGACAGAAGTCAATAGATGTCATGTGACCAGAATGAACAGCATAACAGAGATACAACACATTCAATGTATATGACATAAATGATTCATATAATAAGACTACTTATAATAACAGCAGCAATTATTACAGTAGAATTATAATTATGAAAATAGGGATAGTAATGTGACTAATAATAATAATGGAAGTAGCAGCAGGAGGCACTCTTCAGGTGTTAATCTGAAGTTCTCCGTTGTTATCATCCTCAGACCTCCATCAGAGTGTCCGGAGGAGGAGACGCTGACATTATGGCGAGGACAGAGAGGCGCCGGGGTCAAACCGGGGTCAACTCAAACCAACCAGACTCCAGCAGCACATATCTGTCTGCCATTTCCTAAAAGGAATGTAATTTCTGCAGAATCAAAACAAAAGCCAAACAAAGCTCTTCTGAGGCAATCTTCCTCCATTTAGTTGTCAGCGGAGCTTTTAAAGACGGAGCAGCTGACATTCAGCGCAAACAAATTACAGTTCAGCGCCGGGAGAGACGAGACGAAGACGACAACAGAGACTGAAACAATCACAGCGTCACAGTTTGTCCTTCAGTCCACAAACACAAAGGCTGCCTTCACGGCCTGCCCTTCACATGGGAAATATGAGTGCCGAGAGGTTGGACACCTTTTAAGGGTCTTCTGGTTTTAACAGCCCTGCGACAGACTGGTTACCTGTCCAGTACCCTGTCCAGGTGAACCCTGTCCAGGTGGTCCAGGTGAACCCTGTCCAGGTGTACCCTGTCCAGGTGAACCCTGCCTTCACCCATTGACAGCTGAGATCGGCTCCAGCACCCTGAGACCCTTAACTGGATAAGCAGGTTACGGAAAATGGACGGATGGATGGTTTTAACAGGACGGCGGATGTTTCTCCTCCAGACCAGGGACAAAATAATATAAACATATATAACATATATAAATATATATAACATATATATAACAGGTCAATAACATATAAAACTAGAGTGTGTTTGTTTCATCTCATAACAAATATTAAAGGGACGAAGGATTCATCTCGTTAACTGAAGGCAATGTAAAACTATATGATTATGTATATATATTTATATATATATATATATATATATATATATATATATATATATATGATAACAACCTCCTTATAGAACACTGAATATTAAGTTTATAACTTTAACTTTAACATCATCATCGTCTGTCACATCTGTTTGATCATGTGACATCACTGTGATAGTAAACTCATAGTTAAGGTTAGAGAACTCTCATCGCCATGGTTACAATAATAAAGACTTCAGTAATGGATTCCTACATGAACACAGATCTGTTATTTGACTTTTAGTTTCTTCTTTAAATGATTTCAGAGCAGACGAAACATTTCTGACTCAGTGAAGAGAAACGAAGACAAAGACGTGAACAAACATCTGTGAGAGGAAATCTTTAGACCTTAGCTCAACGTTAGCTCAACGTTAGCTCAACGTTTGTGTAACGTTTGTGTAACGTTTGTGTAACGTTGTGAATGTTGCTGAATCAGATTCAGATTCTCCTCTAGACTTTAGAAATGGACCACAGAGATGTTGGACGTCTGTAGAAGCTGAAGCTCCACGACAAGAAGGACGAGAAGCTACAGGAGCACCTTCACTGGTCTGAAGTGGGCGGAGCTTCAGTTTAAAGAAAACACATCTACACTCAATATAATAATTATGTTCCGTGTACTAATTATTATTGGTTTATCTCTAACTGTCAATCACATCTGATGGAAACACATCCACATACCTGAAGAAGCAGAGTATTGATCCAGTATTGAGTGAGTTCTGATTGAGTTCTGATTGAGTATTGATTGAGTCCAGTCCCTCATTAGGAGCTGGGTGGGGTTTAGAGACCAGGAAACGTGTCACACTGTCAATAAATATCTGATTGTTGTGCATTTATCAAGTATTTAAGATTGAGGAGTAACTCCACATTATTTATGACGAGTCATAACTTCTACAGCATTCGTCACTTCAACTGCATTATTGATTATGTTTGGTGTTCATCGTATCATCAACCTGTGATTAAGTTACTTCAACGTGTAACAAACATACTCTGACTCTTCATCTCGACTTGAAAATAAGTAATTATCCTTTGACTATAAAGATATTTATTTCCTCATAACTCTCCGATAAAAGCGTTTCTTTAAATATATAAATAATCTTTATATCCTGTTTATGATCAGTGTATGTTGGTTCAGATTCACACCTTAACTTCTCTGGAGGTGGAAGTCCTTCCAACAGATGTGGGACCAGCTGTTTGTGTAGTTCCCAATAAATATAACTGTCAATTAAACGATGCATTCACTGTCTGTAGGAAGGACGAGGGTTAGGTTATTTAAATATCTAAACCAAACGTGATATGAGATATTAGTTATTATCAGAACATGAATCTGAACAGTTTGATAACAGCTCCGATCAAAACTATTGATGACCTGTTATTGGTCCACGTCCTCCTTCACTGACCGGAGAGCAGCCTTCATATTGATCTATTCAGAAAACATTTATGCTTATTAATAACTAATATCCCAAAAGAACATTATGACAAAGAAATAAGTGTTTTTCTTCTGGTCTGTAAACACAAAGCTTCGTCTCAAATAAACGACTATCTCTTCTAAAGACTGATAATATTTCAACATAAGGATGATATGATGATGAATAACGTACACTGTTTACTTTACATGTGAACTAAACATGTGAACTGAACATGTGAACTGAACATGTGAACTGAACATTTGAACTGAACATGTGAACTGAACATGTGAACTGAACATGTGAACTGAACATGTGAACTGAACATTTGAACTAAACATGTGAACTGAACATGTGAACTGAACATTTGAACTGAACATGTGAACTGAACATTTGAACTGAACATTTGAACTGAACATGTGAACTGAACATTTGAACTGAACATGTGAACTGAACATGTGAACTGAACATGTGACGGTCAGAGTTCAGCTGTTTGAGCTGCTCTTGTTGGTTTAAGGCGGTCCAGATAGAAGAGGTGAATCCACCCTGAGGCACGGCCATGTTTGTAGTCCATTTGTCTCCACAGTAGTGATGTCGTTCAGTGTTGATCAGCTTGTAAATTCTGTAGTTTCTATCAAACAAACTGGAGGAAATGGGCACTCGGTCAGGGACTATTTCCAGCGGCGGATTAATCTCAGGCAGCAACAAACCGTTCCTGCTGCTTAGCTTGGCTGACTAGCCAACTAGCCAACTAGCTAGCTGGAGAAATGTTTGAGTCAGTCCACATGGTCAGCTGATGCTAAACCTGAAGTAAGTCAACAGATAAACATGAGGACGGTTTGAGTTTGTTCTCTTTAGAACATCTACAGGAGAACAGGAGTCTTCAGATGCAGAGAACGAAGACATGAAGCCAGTGAAGCTTCATCTGACTGCAGAACACCTGGAACATCAAGAACACCAGGAACACCAGGAACACCAGGAACATCAGGAACATCAAGAACACCAGGAACACCAGGAACACCTGGAACATCAGGAACACCTGGAACATCAGGAACATCAGGAACATCAGGATGAAACTAAGTGATGTGAACAGATTATTAACTGATTATGAAACAAGAGTTTATGTTTATAGGTTCATGAGATAAAGAGTTCTGATCCTGTGAGAGGAACCCAAAGTGAACTGGTTCCTCGTGTACGTTCCTGTTTGTTTGAAGAAGAGGACAAATATTAAATATAAGCAGACTTTATTTCAAATGACTCATAAACACAAATAAAAGTTTATTTCTGCAACAACAGAGCCGTTCAGTTGTCACTTTTCCTGGACACCTGAAGTGTTCAAAGCTCCTCCTGAACAGAGCGGCTGTCGTCACCTGAAGACTGAAGAAGACTTCATCTTCATCCTCCTCTTCATCCTCCTCCTCTCTTCTGTGGGTCTCTGAGGAACACAACGACGTTCCTTCTGTTTCTTCTCTTCCATCAAACAGCTGGAGGTGTTTGTGAGACATTTAGATGTTCTCCTTTTATAAAGAAGAGGATCTTTTTATTTTAGAGCTGAAGTTCATAACTGGAGGAGAATCGTCTGCATGCTGATGTTTAGACGCTAATAAAGAATTCATTAACATTTATGAATGTTAATGAAACACACAGAGATGTCCAGGTGATGAGTGTGTGTGTGTGTGTGTGTGTGTGTGTGTGTGTGTGTGTGTGTGTGTGTGTGTGTGTGTGTGTGTGTGTGTGTGTGTGTGTGTGTGTGTTTGTGTGTGTTTGCGTGTGTGTGTGTGTGTGTGTGTGTGTGTGTGTGTGTGTATGTGTGGGTGTGTGTGTGTATGCGTGTGTGTGTGTGTGTGTGTGTGTGTGTGTGTGTGTGTGATGCGTGTGTGTGTGTGTGTGTGTGTGTGTGTGTGTGTGTGTGGTGCAGATATGAAGTATATTTGATGTCACCACACTCTTCTTCTGTGGTATTTTAACGGATCACATGATCTGATGTTTCCTCTAAAGTGACGGATGGAAACAAGAAACTTCCTTTTGACCCCTTAATTTAACCCCTTAAACTAACCCCTTAAACTAACCCATTCATTTAACACCTAAATTTAACCCATAAACTTAACCCCTAACTTTAACCCCTTAAACTAACCCTAACCCGGGACTAACGAGACAGAATGTTAATGTTAACTTTAAGTTTTAAAGAGGACATGAACAGCGGTCTCCTGGGTGGAAGTCAGTGGAAACTCACCTCTTCAAGAAGCACTACCCTGAGCCTTCCTCGTAGCACTTATTGCATTCGTATTAGTTGTTGCACTCACTGTATTCGTATCAGTTCGCTGCACTTATTGAATTCGTATTCGTTTACTGCACTTATCCTATTCGTAGTAGTTTGTAGCACTTATTATATTCGTATTAGTCTGTTGCAATTATTGTTTTCGTAGTAATTTGCCTCTGCACTATACTTTTGCTCTGGTTTCTGCTCTTAGATGCTTGTTTAAGAAAGGAGATGCACTGATGACTTCTGGTGACTAGTAGTTCTCTTGAATACCTATGTTGAATACACTTCCTGTAAGTCGCTTTGGATAAAAGCGTCTGCTAAATGACTGTAATGTAATGTAATGTAATGTAAGTCCTGTGTTTGTTTGACCCAGACCTCCTCCCTACGTGGACCTTCTCTCTTTACTCTACGTCACTGTGGCAGTGGGCATGGTCTGCGCTCAGCTGCAGGGGAGAGAGGTGTGGGAGTGGTTCATGGGAACAGTGCCGTGGTGAGTTCAATCAACACAGCTGTAATGTGGTGCTAATTATGCTGAAGCTACTTAAGCAGTGGCAGACGGGAGTTCGGGAGAGGAACAGTCACACACGCGGAACGAGGGCTGAGACGAGAGCGTGAAGCCATCAGAGTGGTGGCGTTCTGGGAACGTTGGACCGAGTGCAGCGAAGCGGAGCGCACGACGGTCCGCATGTTGTGTTGTATTTTGAATGAAATAAATATACCTTTGGTAAACTTACCCACTGAAGCCGTATCTGTGTTGGGGAGAACCTACGGTAGTCGAGAGTCGGCTACACTGGCGCCTGAACAGGGACCTCAACACGGTGATGACGGAGCAGCAGACACAGCCGGTGGCGGCGTTGGCCCAGATGCTGGGGGAGATCGCGGCCATGCACCAGCAACAGACGGAGGTGAACCGGCGGCAGATGGAGGCACTCCACAGCCAGGCGGAGATGCAGACCCGGGTCCTGGAGAGCCTGCTGTCCCGGTCGGGGCGGCGGCTCCACCCCTCCGTCACCGCTCACGGGCATCGCGCTCCACAAGATGTCCGCGGAAGACGACCCACAGACCTTCCTAGAGATGTTCGAGGGGACGGCGGCGGCGTGCGGGTGGCCGGCGACGGCGTGGTCCGTGCGCCTGCTCCCCTTGCTGTCAGGGGAGGCCCAAACTGCGGCGCTCGGCCTGCCAGCGTCCTCGCGGGGAAATTTCCAGGACATAAAAAAAGCCGTCCTTGATAGGACGGGTTTCTCCCCCGAGGACCACCGTCGCCGGTTCCGGGGCACGAAATGGACACCCACCGACCGTCCTTTCGTGTATGCCCAGAAGCTGAGGGACGCGGCTAACAGAGTCTGATGGTGAGCAGAAGATGCTGGAGAGGATCACGATCGAACAGTTTGTGGAGGGCCCTGGGGACTTGGGGGCGGCCATTATCCTCGCGGAGGATCACCTCGCCGTCCACCCCGGGGACAGGGAGCAGAGGGGTGGACATCAGCGCCTGTCCGACCGACTCCTGCTCCTCGCAGGAAGTTCCTCACCTCAGCCTCCCTCCATCGCCCCCCACAAGCTCATGCACTTCAACCTCGCAATAACCCTCCCTCTGTTTCCTCCCATCGCCAGGCTCCAGCTGCTACAGGCGCTGTTCCCAACCCACAGGGGGCCCCTCAGGCGTCGGAGCAGGAGTGTTGGAGGTGTGGGCAGCCCGGTCACTTCCGCAGAGAATGTCCACTGATGGAGGTCGGCCAGGTGATCCGGCCAGGTGATCCGGCCCGCCAGCACCCTCCTCCGGTCCGGGGGGGACATACAGCGTTCCGGTAAGGATTCAAGGGGGTGTACACCAGGCTATGGTGGACTCGGGCTGTACACAGTCCATGGTCCACCAGAACTTGGTTCGGCCCGGGGCGTTGGTAGAGGCAAAGTGGGTGGAGATAAGGTGTGTGCATGGGGATGTTCACAGATATCCTGTTGTGTCAGTTGAAATTAAACACAGAGGCAAAACGCATAGAATTAGGGCTGCGGTTAGCTCCCGCCTTGCACACCCACTGATTTTAGGCACGGATTGGTCTGGGTTCCATACGTTAGTGGGGCAATGTGTGGGTGTGCGATCGCGACCGGCAGGGACATGTGGGATGTGTGCTGTGCTCAGTGGTGATGCGAGGTTGTCCGACGCTGCTGAAGGGGAGGGGGAACCGGTGGTGCCCTCACAAGGGGCCCCGCAGGTTCCCGAAATACACTCCATGGAAGATTTTCCACTGGAGCAGTCTCGTGACAATACTCTACGCTTTGCCTTCGACCAAGTGATACAAATTGATGGTCACATGGTACACCCTGACACACCACCGACATACCCACACTTTTCATTGGTTAGGGATAGACTGTATAGAGTGAGTCGTGACACTCAGACTGGTGAAGATATTACCCAATTGTTGGTGCCGGAAAGCCGTCGGGAAATGGTTTTCCGGGCAGCTCATTATAACCCAATGGCTGGTCACATGGGGTATGACAAAACACTAGACCGGATAATGGCCCGATTCTATTGGCCTGGGATTCGGGGAGTGGTGCGCCGTTGGTGTGCCTCTTGCCCTGAATGCCAACTGGTAAACCAACCGGCCATCCCAAGAGCTCCATTGCGCCCATTGCCACTAATTGAGGTCCCGTTTGAGCGCATTGGCATGGACCTCATCGGGCCATTTCACCGGAGCACTCGAGGATATCGCTTTGTGTTAGTTCTGGTGGACTACGCAACGCGATATCCTGAAGTGGTGCCGCTGCGCACTATCTCTGCAAAGAGTGTTGCGCAGGCACTGTTTCAGGTCATCTCCCGAGTTGGAATCCCGAAAGAGATTCTGACCGACCAGGGCACCTCGTTTATGTCACGCACATTAAGGGAACTATACGGTTTATTGGGCGTCAAGGCAATTCGGACTAGCGTTTACCACCCACAGACCGATGGCCTTGTTGAGCGCCTGAATAAAACCTTGAAGTCCATGATCCGTAAGTTCATACACGATGATGTCGGAAATTGGGATAAGTGGCTTGACCCTCTGTTGTTTGCAGTGCGGGAGGTGCCCCAGGCCTCCACAGGATTTTCTCCCTTTGAGCTGCTGTTTGGCAGAAAACCACGTGGGGTTCTGGACCTAGTTAAGGAAAACTGGGAGGAGGGTCCGAGCCCAAGCAAAAACGAGATTCAATACGTCCTGGACCTGAGAGCAAAACTCCACACACTGGGGCAATGTTCACGGGAGAATTTGCTCAGGGCCCAGGAGCGTCAACAACGCCTGTACAACAGAGGGGCTAGGCTGAGACAATTTGCACCGGGAGATAAAGTACTTGTATTACTTCCCTCTTCCAGCTCCAAACTGCTCGCTAAGTGGCAAGGGCCCTTTGTGGTCACACAGCGAGTGGGCGATGTAGACTATGAGGTTGTGCGTTCTGACAGGGGAGGGGCAACACAAATTTACCACCTCAACCTCCTCAAAGCATGGAGAGAGGCAGAGCCTGTTTCTCTGGTGACTACCGTGAAAGAGAGGGATGAGTTGGGGCCTGAGGTGCCAAATTCCACCAATCCAGCCTCGCTCCGTTGTGAAGACCATCTCACTCAGTCCCAGAGAGCAGATGTGGCTGCGTTGCAGCAGCGCTTTGCTGATGTGTTCTCCCCTCTGCCAGGACGCACCAACCTTATACAACACCATGTTGAAACTCGCCCAGGCGTGACAGTACGATCACGGCCTTATCGGTTGCCTGAACACAAAAGAAAGGTAGTTCAGAAAGAATTGGAAGCTATGCTGGAGATGGGGGTAATAGAAGAGTCCAATAGTGCCTGGTGTAGCCCCATTGTTCTGGTTGTCAAGAAGGATGGGTCTATACGGTTCTGTGTGGACTACCGCAAGGTGAATGACGAGTCACGGTTTGATGCCTATCCAATGCCCCGGGTCGACAAGCTCCTGGACCGGCTCGGCACGGCTCGTTTTTTCACGACACTGGATCTGACCAAGGGCTACTGGCAGATTCCCTTATCTCCAGAGTCCAGGGAAAAGACGGCTTTCTCCACTCCGTACGGATTGTACCAATTCGTCACACTTCCTTTCGGGCTGTTCGGTGCCCCAGCCACATTCCAACGTCTCATGGACCGGGTACTGCGTCCACACGCTGCTTATGCTGCCGCCTACATGGATGATGTGATCATCCACAGCAACAGCTGGGCGGAGCACATGCAGCGGGTGTCCGCGGTGCTTGAGTCTATGAGACAGGCTGGGCTCACCGCCAACCCGAAGAAGTGTGCGGTTGGACGGAGGGAGGTACGGTATCTGGGGTACCACTTGGGTGGAGGGCAGGTTCGTCCCCAGGTCGACAAGACAGCAGCGATTGCAGCCTGCCCGAGGCCCAAGACCAAAAAAGAGGTGAGGCGGTTCTTGGGGCTGGCAGGGTATTACCGGCGGTTCATCCCCAACTTCGCCGACCTAACCAGCCCCCTGACTGACCTGACTCGAAAGGGTGCCTCAGATCCGGTCCAGTGGACGGAGCAGTGCCAGCTGGTGCTTGAGAGGGTAAAACAGGCCCTCTGTGGGGAACCTCTTCTCCACACACCTAACTTCTCTCTCCCTTTTATCCTGCAGACTGATGCCTCGAATAGGGGGCTGGGGGCCGTTTTGTCCCAGGAGGTGCAGGGGATCGACCGCCCAGTGCTTTACATCAGCCGGAAGTTGTCTGAGAGGGAGTCTCGCTACAGCACAGTGGAGAAGGAAGGCCTGGCGATCCGGTGGGCGGTCGATGCCCTGCGTTACTACCTCCTGGGATGCCCATTCACCCTCTATTCGGACCATGCCCCTCTACAGTGGCTCCACCGCATGAAGGATGCCAACGCCCGGATCACTCGGTGGTATCTGGCGTTGCAGCCTTTTAAATTCAAAGTGGTCCATAGGCCGGGGGTGCAGATGGCTGTGGCAGACTTCCTTTCCCGCTCACAGGTGGGGGGAGTAGGCTAGGCCGGACGGCTCCCGGCCTAAGTCGGGCGGTGGAGGTGTGTGGCAGTGGGCGTGGTCTGCGCTCAGCTGCAGGGGAGAGAGGTGTGGGAGTGGTTCATGGGAGCAGTGCCGTGGTGAGTTCAATCAACACAGCTGTAAGGTGGTGCTAATTATGCTGAATGTACTTAAGCAGTAGCAGACGGGAGTTCGAGAGAGGAACAGTCACACACGAGGAACGAGGACTGAGGCGAGAGTGTGAAGCCATCAGAGTGGTGGCGTTCCGGGAACGTTGGACCGAGTGCGCCCGAGAAGCCGGGCAGCGTAGCGGAGCGCACGACGGTCCGCATTTTGTGTTGTATTTTGAATGAAATAAATATACCTTTGGTAAACTTACCCACTGAAGCCGTATCTGTGTTGGGGAGAACCTACAGTAGTCGAAACAATCATCACGTTCCCTCTTCATCCTCTTCATCCTTCCTCTTCTTCATCCTTCCTCTTCATCCTATATATTATATAAAATTGTTATATTATATTATATTATTATATTATATTATTAAATTGTTATATTATATTATTATATTATATTATATTATATTATATTATATTATATCATATTATTAAATTGTTATATTATATTATATTATATTATATTATTACATTACATTATATTATATTATATTATTATATTATATTACATTATATTATTATATTAAATTGTTATATTATATTATTACATTACATTACATTATATTATATTATTATATTATATTACATTATATTATTATATTAAATTGTTATATTATATCATTACATTACATTACATTATATTATATTATATTATATTATTATATTATATTATATTATTATATTATTAAATTGTTATATTATATTATATTATTATATTATATTATTAAATTGTTATATTATATTATATTCTATTATATTATTATATTATATCATATTATTAAATTGTTATATTATATTATATTATATTATATTATTACATTACATTATATTATATTATATTATATTATATTATTATATTATATTACATTATATTATTATATTAAATTCATCTCATCTCATTTTCGTCCGCTTATCCGGGGTCGGGTCGCGGGGGGAGCAGCTCAAGCAGGGGGCCCCAGACTTCCCTTTCCCGGGCCACATTGACCAACTCTGACGGGGGGATCCCGAGGCGTTCCCAGGCCAGTGTTGAGATATAATCTCTCCACCTAGTCCTGGGTCTTCCCCGAGGTCTCCTCCCCACTGGACGTGCCTGAAACACCTCCCAAGGAAGGCGCCCAGTGGGCATCCTTGCCAGATGCCCGAACCACCTCAGCTGACTCCTTTCTAAGTAAAGGAGCAGCGGCTCTAATCCGAGTTCCTCACGGATGGCTGAGCTTCTCACCCTATCCCTAAGGGAGACGCCAGCCACCCTTCTGAGAAAACTCATCTCGGCCGCTTGTACCCGCGATCTCGTCCTTTCGGTCATCACCCAGCCCTCATGACCATAGGTGAGGATAGGAACGAAGATCGACCGGTAGATCGAGAGCTTTGCCTTGCGGCTCAGCTCTCTTTTCGTTACAACGGTGCGGTAAAGCGAACGCAATACCGCCCCCGCTGCTCCGATTCTCCGGCCAATCTCACGCTCCATAGTACCCTCACTCGCGAACAAGACCCCGAGGTACTTGAACTCCTTCACTTGGGCTAAAGACTCATTTCCTACCCGGAGTAAGCAATCCATCGGTTTCCTGCTAAGAGTCATGGCCTCAGATTTAGCGGTGCTGATCCTCATCCCAGCCGCTTCACACTCGGCCGCCAGCCGATCCAGTGAGTGCTGAAGGTCACAGGCCGATGATCCAATGAGGACCACATCATCTGCAAAAAGCAGTGACGAGATCCTCAGACCACCGAACTGCAACCCCTCCCCACCACGACTACGCCTCGATATCCTGTCCATGTATATCACAAACAGGATTGGTGACAAGGCGCAGCCCTGGCGGAGACCAGCACCCACTGAGAACGAAACTGACTGGCTGCCGAGGACGCGAACACAGCTCTCGCTTTGGGAGTACAGGGATTGGATGGCCCTGAGGATAGACCCCCTTACCCCATACTCCCGCAGCACCTCCCACAGTTTCTCCCGGGGGACCCGGTCATACGCCTTCTCCAGATCCACAAAACACATGTAGACCGGATGGGCATACTCCCAGGCCCCCTCCAGGATCCTTGCGAGAGTGAAGAGCTGGTCCGTAGTTCCAAGTCCGGGCGAAAACCGCATTGTTCCTCTTCAATCTGAGGTTCGACGATCGGCCGAACCCTCCTTTCCAGCACCTTGGAGTAGACTTTACCAGGGAGGCTGAGAAGTGTGATACCCCGGTAATTGGCACACACTCTCTGGTCCCCTTTTTGAACAGGGGAACCACCACCCCGGTTGCCACTCCTTTGGCACTGTACCCGAGTCCCACGCGATGTTGAATAGGCGTGTCAACCATGACAGCCCCTCAACACCCAGAGCCTTTAGCATTTCTGGCTGGATCTCATCAATCCCTGGGGCTTTGCCACTGCGGAGATGTTTGACTACCTCAGTGACCTCCACCAGGGAAATTGACGACGAAACACCATCAACCTCGAGCTCTGCCTCCAACATAGAGGGCGTGTTATTCGGATTCAGGAGTTCCTCAAAGTGTTCCTTCCAACGTCCGACGACCTCCTCAGTTGAGGTCAACAGAGTCCCATCCTTACTGTACACAGCTTGGATGGTTCCCCGTTTCCCCTCCTGAGGTGCCGGATAGTCTTCCAGAAACACTTTGGTGCCGACCGAAAGTCCTTCTCCATGGCCTCTCCGAACTTCTCCCACACCCGCTGCTTCGCCTCCGACACGGCAGCAGCTGCAGCCCTTCGGGCCTGTCGGTACCCTGCAACCGAGTCAGGAGTCCTCCAGGATATCATATCCCGGAAGGCCTCCTTCTTCAATCGGACGGCTTCCCTGACCACCGGTGTCCACCACGGTGTCCGAGGGTTACCGCCCCTTGAGGAGCCTAAGACCCTGAGGCCACAGCTAGCCACCGCAGCTTCAGCAATGGAGGCTTTGAACACCGCCCACTCCGGCTCAATGCCCCCAACCTCCACAGGAATGCCAGAAAAACTCCGCCGGAGGTGTGAGTTGAAGATACCTAGGACGGGGCCTCCTCCAGACGTTCCCAGTTCACCCGCACTACTCGTTTGGGCTTACCAGGTCTATCCGGAAATTTCCCCCATTCCCTGATCCAACTCACAACCAGATGGTGGTCGGTTGACAGTTCCGCCCCTCTCTTTACCCGAGTGTCCAAAACATGCGGCCTCAGATCAGATGACACGATCACAAAATCGATCATTGATCTTCGGCCTAGGGTACTCTGGTACCAGGTACACTTATGAGCACCCTTATGTCGAACATGGTGTTTGTTATGGATAATCCATGACTAGCACAGAAGTCCAATAACAAACGACCGCTCGGGTTTAGATCAGGGAGGCCGTTCCTCCCCACCACGCCTCTCCAGGTGTCTCCATCATTGCCCACGTGGGCGTTGAAGTCACCCAGCAGAACTACGGAGTCCCCTACTGGAGCCCCATACAGGACTCCATTCAGGGTCTCCAAGAAGGCCGAGTATTCTGAGCTGCTGTTTGGTGCATACGCACAAACAACAGTCAGAGTTTTCCCCCCTACAACCCTAAGGCGCAGGGAGGCGACCCTCTCGTCTACCGGGGTAAACTCCAACACCGCGGCGCTCAGCCGGGGATTTATGAGTATCCCCACACCTGCCCGGCGCCTCACGCCCTTGGCAACTCCGGAGAAGAATAGAGTCCAACCCTTATCCAGGAGTACGGTACCAGAGCTGAGACTGTGCGTGGAGGTAAGCCCCACCAGATCTAACTGATAGCGCTCCACCTCCCTCACAAGCTCCGGTTCCTTTCCCCACAGCGAGGTGACGTTCCACGTCCCCAGAGCCAGCTTCTGCCGCCCGGGTCTGGTCTGTCGAGACCCCTGACCTTCGCTGCCACCCATGTGGCTGCGCACCCGACCCCAACGGGTCTTCCCACAGGTGGTGGGCCCATGGGATGAAGAGAGGGGGTGCCACGTAGTTTGTTCGGGCTGTGCCCGACCGGGCTCCGTGGCAAACCCGGCCACCAGGCGCTCGCCATCGAGCCCTCCGTCTGGGCCTGGCTC
>NC_072462.1:228566-246066 GCF_027596085.1 Anoplopoma fimbria | reverse complement strand
ACAGGTAGAGAGAGACAGGTAGAGAGAGACAGGTAGAGAGAGACAGGTAGAGAGACAGGTAGAGAGAGACAGGTAGAGAGGTAGAGAGAGACAGGTAGAGAGAGACAGGTAGAGAGACAGGTAGAGAGAGACAGGTAGAGAGAGACAGGTAGAGAGAGACAGGTAGAGAGAGACAGGTAGAGAGACAGGTAGAGTGAGACAGAGACAGGTAGAGAGAGACAGGTAGAGAGAGACAGGTAGAGAGAGACAGGTAGAGCGGTATCCAGGTGAACCAGGACCCGGATCTTCTGGTTCGGTTCTGCTGGACTCGTCATGACCCTGATCCATATCCTCACTGTGCTGTTTGTGTTGGGTGAGTAACTCTGCCTCACCCACTGCCGCACACACACGTGCACGCGCATACACACACACACACAGGTGAGGTGACCCCCCCCCCCACACACACACCTCCAGTGATCACATTTAATACGTTCACCTGCGTGCGTGCGTGCGTGTGCATGTGTGTGCGTACTGATCTTCTCTGATCTTTTACTTAAGTAGAAGTCCCTCAGTGTAGAAGTACCTCAGTGTAGAAGTCCCTCAGTGTAGAAGTCCCTCAGTGTAGAAGTCCCTCAGTGTAGAAGTCCCTCAGTGTAGAAGTCCCTCAGTGTAGAAGTACCTCAGTGTAGAAGTACCTCAGTGTAGAAGTACCTCAGTGTAGAAGTCCCTCAGTGTAGAAGTACCTCAGTGTAGAAGTCCCTCAGTGTAGAAGTCCCTCAGTGTAGAAGTACCTCAGTGTAGAAGTCCCTCAGTGTAGAAGTACCTCAGTGTAGAAGTACCTCAGTGTAGAAGTCCCTCAGTGTAGAAGTCCCTCAGTGTAGAAGTCCCTCAGTGTAGAAGTCCCTCAGTGTAGAAGTACCTCAGTGTAGAAGTACCTCAGTGTAGAAGTCCCTCAGTGTAGAAGTCCCTCAGTGTAGAAGTCCCTCAGTGTAGAAGTCCCTCAGTGTAGAAGTACTCTAACAGGAGGTTCAGCAGTACAATGTAAAGTATCAAAAGTTCTCCTCAGGCCGCTTCATAATTCATACTTCCATTATTGTGATATTTTACTCTTTCAGTGGAACAGCGCTGATCGATTCAGGATTCAGGAGGCTGATACCAATTCATAATTCATGAAGTTCACTCACATTTATTATATTTTACAATCAGCTGACAGATTTCTTGAGAGTTGAGAAATGAACTCATCGCTGCTCTCCGGTGGACAGAAGAGGAATAATGACATTATTATGAAACAAAATCTAAATAGATAAATAAAAAAACAAAAATATTATGAATGAATTACAATGCTATTAAATGTAACAAATAATATAGAAAAGAAACAAATTTCTTTAGCATTTCTGCTTCTTTATGCAAATGAGGTCGCTGTCATTCAAAGTGAGTCATGGGCTCAGCTCTTCTCCTATTGGTTGATTGACAGAGTTAATTATCAACTCCAGCCTTCAACCCAAAAAGAATCAGTGCATCAATAAATGAATTCATGATACATAAGTAAATGAATTAAATGAACTGAAGAATACATTTATTGATGATTTATGAAGGTTTGGTCCTCAGTAGACGTATCAGGTTTTATGATAATGTATAAACGTTGTGGACTATAAAGAACCATCTTGTTCTCTGAGATGTAATGGAGTAAAAGTATGAAGTATCGGAATAGAAACATGAAGTACAAGTACCTCAGAGTTGTACTTAGGTTCAGTTGTTGAGTAAATGTACCTCGTTACACTCATTTGTCCTGATAGAAGTGAAGAGAGTCTCTGTTGAGGATTCAGTGCTGGCCTGGTCCCTGGTGCTGGTCTGGTCTGTGATGATGGTCTGGTCCCCGGTGCTGGTCTGGTCTGTGATGATGGTCTGGTCCCTGGTGCTGGTCTGGTCTGTGATGATGGTCTGGTCCCTGGTGCTGGTCTGGTCTGTGATGATGGTCTGGTCCCTGGTGCTGGTCTGGTCTGTGATGATGGTCTGGTCTGTGATGATGGTCTGGTCCCTGGTGCTGGTCTGGTCTGTGATGATGGTCTGGTCCCTGGTACTGGTCTGGTCTGTGATGATGGTCTGGTCTGTGATGATGGTCTGGTCCCTGGTGATGGTCTGGTCCCTGGTCCTGAAACCAGTGGTTTGTTCCCGTCTAGGAAACACAGCTCTTATTGTGAAAAGCTGGTCTTGAATGAGTCTTGAACAAACTGCTGCTCATCAGCTGATTCTAACACCGCTGTCAGAGGGAGAGGTGCATTGTGGGAGAACCAAATGTGGGAGTGTTGGTGAGTACCAGTGAGTACTGGTGAGTACTGATGAGTACTGAGTTCTGGTCCGGTGAGTTCTGGTCCAGCTCTGGATGAGTTCTATCAGGTTCTTTTATCAACTCAACTTCAACGTGCCTCCTTCAAACTCCCCCCCCCCCCGGACTTGGTTCAACCCATGACATCATTGATGATGTAAACAGGAGGTGGTGAAGAAAACAGGAGATTAATCAATCAACAATAACTGAAGTTAAAATGATCAATAAATAAATGACTCATATTAATATCAATAATGATAACAACGTTCTGTCAGAGATCCTGAGCTCAGCGTTGTTCTCCTCTCTCATGTTCTGGATTGTTTCCTCTCTTATTGATGAAAGGCTTCCATCAGAACCAGGAATCAAACCGGCGGTGACCCTGAACGTCAGACCAGAACCTGGAGGCTCAGAGTCCAGACCCTCTGAAGTCCTGTTGTTGTTCCTCTCACTGTGATTATTTCTCCACGTCTTCTAGAACCTCGTCCTCTGACACCTTCATCCACTTTACATTAAAGTGACTCAATGTCACAAACAACCAAAGAATCTGACAAAATAAGAAGATGCCCTTCAAAATAAAAGTATCTGCTAAATCCTCAGAGGCCTTAAGAAGAGTTTGAACATCGGTTTAAGATAATTATTTTACCATGATACAGAAATGACTTGATAAACTTCAATTAATGACATTCTTATGATGTGATTCTTAAACAGGCCCTATTATGATATTATCTCTATTATATCATATATATATATATATACATATATACATATATACATATATACATACAGCGGGTAAAATAAGTATTGAACACGTCACCATATTTCTCAGTAAATATATTTCTAAAGGTGCTATTGACATGAAATTTTCACCAGATGTCGGTAACAACCCAAGTAATCCATACATACAAAGACAACCAAACAAATAAGTTCAGAAATTAAGTTATATGTAATAAAATGGAATGACACAGGGAAAAAGTATTGAAAACATGAAGAAAGGGAGGTGCAAAAAGGCATGGAAAGCCAAGACAGCAGCTGAAATCTATCAGTAATTAGAAAGCAGTCCTGCACCTTGTCAGTGCAAATGAATATCAGCTGGTTCAGTCCCACCTGATGGCCTATAAAAAGGTGTCTCATTACTAAGGTGTCACACAAGAAACATCTCATGATGGGTAAAAGCAAAGAGCTCTCTCAAGACCTTCACAACCTTATTGTTGCAGAACATACTGATGGCATTGGTTCCAGAAGGATTTCTAAACTTCTGAATGTTCCAGTGAGCACTGTTGGGGCCATAATCCGGAAGTGGAAAGAACATCATTTCACCATAAACCGGCCACGACCAGGTGCTCCTCGCAAGATTTCTGACAGAGGAGTGAAAAGAATTATCAGAAGAGTTGTCCAAGAGCCAAGGAGCACTAGTGGAGAGCTTCAGAAAGACCTGGAATCAGCAGGGACAATTGTTTCAAAGAAAACAATAAGTAATGCATCAACCGCCGTGGCCTGTATGCACGCTCACCACGCAAGACTCCACTGCTGAAGAAAAGCATGTTGAAGCTCGTTTAAAGTTTGCTGCACAACATTTAGACAAGCCTGTGAAATACTGGGAGAATATAGTCTGGTCAGATGAGACCAACATGGAACTCTTTGGATGCCATAATACACACCATGTTTGGAGGCCAAATGGCACTGCACATCACCCCAAAAACACCAGACCAACAGTGAAGTTTGGAGGTGGAACATCATGGTGTGGGGCTGTTTTTCAGCATACGGCACTGGCAAACTTCATATAGTTGAAGGAAGGATGAATGGAAAAATGTACCGAGACATTCTTGATAAAAATCTGCTGCCATCTAGCAGGATGATGAAGATGAAACGAGGGTGGACATTTCAGCAAGACAATGATCCCAAACACACAGCCAAGGAAACTCTCCATTGGTTTCAGAAAAAGAAAATAAAGCTGCTAGAATGGCCCAGCCAATCACCTGACCTGAATCCAATAGAAACTCTATGGAAAGAACTAAAGATCAGAGTTCATAGAAGAGGAACACGGAACCTTCAAGATCTGAAGACTGTTTGTGTGGAAGAATGGGCCAAAATCACACCTGAGCAATGCATGCCACTAGTTTCTCCACAGGAGGCGTCTTGAAGCTGTCATTACCAACAAAGGCTTCTGTACCAAGTATTAAATACATTTCAGTAAGCGTGTTCAATACTTTTTCCCTGTGTCATTCCATTCTATTACACATAAATTAATTTCTGAACTTATTTGTTTGGTTTTCTTTGTATGTATGGATTACTTGGGTTGTTACCGACATCTGGTGAAAAATTCATGTCAACAGCACCTTTAGAAATATATTTACTGAGAAAAATGGTGACGTGTTCAATACTTATTTTACCCGCTGTATATACATATATACATACATCGTATGATCTGACTCCTGATCCCTCTGTTCCCTCCAGATGTGTGTGCGTGCGATTCTGAGCTGGGTTCCCCCGGATGGAGGGAACCTCTGGACTGTGTCCGAGCCTCTGAACTGTGCAACCAGAACAGCCAGTGCAGCTCCCGGTACCGGATCATGCGGCAGTGCCTCTCCGGGGGGGACAAGGAGCGCAGCGCCATGCTGGCCTCCAAGGAGTGCCAGGGGGCGCTGGAGGTGCTGCAGGACTCACCGCTGTACGACTGCCGCTGCAAGAGAGGCATGAAGAAGGAGCTGCAGTGTCTGCAGAACTACTGGAGCATCCACATGGGCCTGAGTGAGGGTGAGTCCAGAACACCACTTCCTGTTGACTTCCTGTTGGCTTCCTGTTGACTTCCTGTTGACTTCCTGTCGGCTTCCTGTTGGCTTCCTGTTGGCTTCCTGTTGGCTTCCTGTTGACTTCTTGTTGACTTCCTGTCGGCTTCCTGTTGACTTCCTGTTGACTTCCTGTTGACTTCCTGTTGGCTTCCTGTTGACTTCCTGTTGGCTTCCTGTTGACTTCCTGTCTGTGGTTTGAGAGCTGAACCTCTGAGCGGTGTAAGAGAACCTCACACAGACGGGTCTGATCGATGGTTTCTGTTTGAATGTGGACTGATGTGGACTGAAGTGGACTGATGTGGAGTGAAGTGGACTGATGTGGACTGATGTGGACTGAAGTGGACTGAAGTGGACTGAAAGCAGAGTGTTGATCCTTGTACTCTCATTTAAAGGTGTTGAGGAATATAAAGTACTCTGAAACCTTCAGGGTCTCCAGAGGAGAAATGTGAGGTCTGATCAGTGTCTGCTGACTCAGGTGATGTCACCTGAGTCAGCAGACACTGATGTTTTTAGGAAGCTGGTTTGGACATCTCTGTTTCTAATGCATGGATAATCACAATGTAGTACTATCATATAAAGCACTATGTTACAGTAGTGTACTATCATATAAAGCACTATGTTACAGTAGTGTACTATCATATAAAGCACTATGTTACAGTAGTGTACTATCATATAAAGCACTATGTTACAGTAGTGTACTATCATATCACTATGTTACAGTAGTGTACTATCATATAAAGCACTATGTTACAGTAGTGTACTATCATATAAAGCACTATGTTACAGTAGTGTTCTTTCTTTTACTTCATCTTTTCTGTGTTCTACTCACCTGGCTAACGTCAGTGGTTCAGGTCCCACTGCTGGTCCTGCACTGTGTTCTCTGTCTGTCAGCACACACACACACACACACACACACACACACACACACACACACACACACACACACACACACACACACACACACACACACTTGGCCGGTTGGCTGGCCTAGTTTGGGTCTCAGCAGTGGCAGAGCTCATTAAGAGCCTCTCTCTTTGTTCTCCGTTCCACTAAGGATGTCTCTGTAGTGCCAGCAATGCTAGCAAAGCCTCTGCATTCACACACACACACACACACACACACACACACACACACACACACACACACACACACACACACACACACACACACACACACACACACACACACACACTTGGCGGCCACACACAGGACGTACTTTTCAGCTGGATGAAGTTTACAAAAACACAAACTCATTGTCTCAGACGTCTGTAACAAACTGTAGCAGCAGAAGTCTTCAACTGTTCAAGGACACTAAGCCTGGTGCCTTTGTGTCTCTGTGTGTGTCTCTGTGTGTGTGTCTCTGTGTGTGTTTCTATGTGTGTGTGTGTGTGTGTGTGTGTGTGTGTGTCTGTGTGTGTGTGTGTGTGTGTGTGTGTGTGTGTGTGTGTGTGCAGTCAGTACCGACTCCCAGTGTTCAGCAGCTGTTATAAAACATTCACAGTGTTTTTGTCTGATTGTCAGTGAACGCAGCAGGACGCTGAGTGAAGACCTCCTGATGTTGGAGTTTAGTTTTCTAGAGGACGTGAATATTAATGACATTCAGGACATGAAGCTTTGTGAACTTAACGTTTTATTTCATTCTATATCTGTGTTTTCTTTTCTGTATGAACTTTATATTAATTTGGCGGTTCCTTCTTCTACTCATCATCCAAAGAGACTAACAGGAAGTACATTCAGTACATGAACTTCATCAAGTGTGCAGAGTACTTCAGTACTACATCCTAATACACTGAACATATTACGTTTGTATCTCGATTATTGTATTCCTTTGTCTTTATTGTTATTGTTAATATTGATTTGGAGTGTTGATCTATAAATGATCTTCACTTGTCTTGAGAGAAGATGATCATTTAGAGATCAGTGAAATCTAAAACCGTGTTTCTGATGGATAATATTAAAAACTAAACTATGTTTCTGATGGATAATATTAAAAACTAAACTATGTTTCTGATGGATAATATTAAAAACTAAACTATGTTTCTGATGGATAATATTAAAAACTAAACTATGTTTCTGATGGATAATATTAAAAACTAAACTATGTTTCCCTCTTAACTTAAGGCCAGATGTAGATGAGTTTCCGTATGAAGCAGCTTTGAGTCTTAGCTCATCAAACCACCGGCTGGGACTCGCCAGCTATCTGTGTGCTGATAGGTGCAGCTTGATTACAAAGAAGCTTATAATGATCTTTATTTCTCAGAGGAGGTTCTTCTGCGGCTTCTTTAATTACATTACAGATTATTTTCTATACGTCGGAAACTTTCAGTTCAAACATCCAGCTATATTTTCTCTTTCATGTGACGATGAACAAAGGAGTTTTTCCAGCACTGCTTCTCTGTCTCTCATTCATGCATGCATATTTAACAAGGCAGAAGAGGATTTGTTGGCTTTTCAGCTTAAAACTTCTAATAGAATCCAGAGAGGAAGAACAGGGGAGACCGAAATAATTCACAAGTTTCTGTGCGTCCGGGGTTAGAGATGATGAAAACAGCTCGGATTAGGATTAAGAAGAAGGATTAAAAATTCAAGAAGACAAAGTTTGGTTAGCTCTAGAAAGCAGACCGACTCTTACCGGAGTTAAGCGTTGGCTCTTTATCCTTAACGATGATAACACAGTTTATTTATATATCACCTCTCAGAAGCAACGTGACAAAGAAAGAAAATCAACCAGAGAAACCAGTTCATCAGAATTCTAACATGTGCAGTTTATTAAAGGTCACCTCGTGTGGAGCTGTTTTAAGAACAGATGATATTTGTTCCTCAGGCAGCTTGATCCAGATCTGGGGACTAAAGGGGGATCCCCTCTAGTCTTAAACCTGGTCTTAGTTCTGGACACAGGAACAGCTCGTAGGTTCAGGCTCAACAGCGGTCGGTGAGAACTCTGAAATGAAGAAGTAACGTGTTCTCGGTTCTGGTTTTAGTTCAACCAGCTGCTTTTTCTAGTTAGAGGCTGTCCAATGAGTCCTGGTTCTTAAAGACCTCCTGACTCATCAGACTGGACCTAGTTGAACCCTGCAGCACTGCACATGGAGATGCACATTCCAGACATAAAGTGTATTAATAATGGACACTTTTTAGAAGAGGATGGACATCCTGCACATATCGGCCTGAGAGACAAAGTTATGAAACAATTAAAAACAATAATGCATAACTCATTAGAAGATCAAATGAACGTTACTGAAAGAGAGTGCAAGAAATAAAGACAAAAAGAAACAAATAATGAAGTTTAAAAACTTTGTTCTACTCATTATTCTGTAGTTGAGATTTGAGAGATTTAAATAATGAATGTTTTAGCCATAAACTTCTGACATAACTGTATAATGTGGTGCTGACATTATTGTCGTACAAAGCAGAGTTCACTTGTCGTCTTCAGGCCTTTAAACAGAAGCAGACTGACCTCTGTACACTGTGTATGATGTCACAACTCTCCTCAGCCAATCAGCAGACCTTTGGCTGATAAAGAGTCTTGACTGACAGCAGCTTAGAAGGTGTTGGAGAGGAGGAGGAGATGACTAATGAGCTGAGCGACAGGAAATGAGCTGTCTGGAGACGGAGAACGGGGGACGTTCTTCTAACCTTTTAGTCTTTCTTTCTTCTCTTTCTTCTTTGAGGACGGTCCCTCAGGACTCAGCAGACGAGATACTCATGATAACACCTGACTGAGATGGAAGAGGTGGTATACTGACCAGAAAGAGAAGCACAGAGACTTCTACAGTGAGACACAAAACGACCACAAAGAAACACAAAAAACAACCCAGAACAACTACAAAGAGACTCAAACGACCATAAAGAGAGCAAACACAACCACAAAGACATGCAAAATGAGCATAAAAGCACTAAACGGCCTAAAAGAGACACAGAATGACTACAAAGAGAAACAAAATGACTACAAAGAGACACAAAATGACTACAAAGAGACACAGAATGACCACAGAGATGCAAAATGACCACAAAGAGACACAAACGACTACGGAGAGACCTAAGGCAGAACAAAGCGACACAGAAAGAGCAAACAGAGACCCAAAACGACTAGAGAGAGATGCACATGGAGCTGGTGGATCCGTGGTCACATCATATTTATGACCCCCCGTCTGAGTGAAGGGGTTGGGAGGTTCATCACGGTTCTTTAACAGACAGGTTCTCTGGTGTCTCCTCATCCAGGATTCATCTCCTCCGCTGTGAGAACCCATGTTCCTCTCCTGTTCCTCAGCAGCAGACTGTCATTGAGGTAAACATCTGGATCAGGAGGCTGAGACGCTGGTCTCTCTCCTGCTGCCCTACTTTATCCTTCAGCCTGTTCTTACATCTGAACCTCGTCTCTTCCAGCTTCATGAAAGCTCATCATCCTCCTCATTTCTGTCCTGTTTGCACTCTTCTTCACGCTGATTTCAAACATTGTTCAGCTGCCTGCAGGCGACACAGAGAAGCAATACTCACTGATACACAACTTACTGATGGAACGGTATTTATCGTTTCAATACTTACTAAGTCTCAAAACAGCAAACAGACAGGAAGCAGCAGAGAAACTGAAAATATATATTTATACATCTAATGTGTGAAGAGAAGGAGGTGAAGCTGGAGAGAGCAAAGCTCACAGGAAACAGAACAGTCAGCACAGGAAACAGAATAGTCAGCACAGGAAACAGAACAGTCAGCACAGGAAACAGAACAGTCAGCACAGGAAACAGAATAGTCAGCACATGAAACAGAACAGTCAGCACAGGAAACAGAGAACAGTCAGCACAGGAAACAGAGAACAGTCAGCACAGGAAACAGAGAACAGTCAGCACAGGAAACAGAACAGTTAGCACAGGAAACAGAGAACAGTCAGCACAGGAAGCAGAGAACAGTCAGCACAGGAAGCAGAGAACAGTCAGCACAGGAAACAGAGAAGAGTCAGCACAGGAAACAGAGAAGAGTCAGCCAAGGAAACATTATGGAATGATAGAAATGTGTTTATTCATTAGCAGATTTCAGTTTGACTCTTTTCATATTCAGGTTATGATCAATACATTTACTTTACAAATAAAACAGGATCAAACCTCTGGTCATCTGGTTCCTCATGTTCTCTCTGTTCATTCAGTGGATCTCATAGTGGATCTCATAGTGGACCTCATAGTGGATCTCATAGTGGATCTCATAGTAGATCTCATAGTGGACCTCATAGACTCTCTGAGGCTTTTGTCGTCCCGTTTCCACTGTTTCTTCTGACCAACCGTCTCGTATCCAGAAGACAAAAGAGATGTACAAGACTTTCATTTATCACAAATCTGCGTCTCTTTTGGTCAGATTATAATTTTGATTACAGTTCATCTTTGTTCCAGGCCTCATGTGGATCAGGTCGGTCCTCCGGTCTTGTTATTCATCGTGTATGTAGTATTTGATCGTATGTGTAGAAATGGCTGTAGCTGTTTTATCTCTTGTTGCTTTTATAATCCATCCATCCATCCATTTTCGTCCGCTTATCCGGGGCCGGGTCGCGGGGGCAGCAAGCTAAGAAGGGTCCCGTTCTCCGTCTCCAACACTTTCCAGCTCCTCCTGGGGAACCCCGAGGCGTTCCCAGGCCAGACGAGATATATAATCCCTCCAGCGTGTTCTGGGTCTACCCCGGGGCCTCTTACCAGTTGGACGTGCCTGGAAAACCTCTAAAGGGAGGCGTCCAGGAGGATCCTGATCAGATGTTGAACCACCTCAGCTGGCCCCTTTCGACGCAAAGGAGCAGCGGCTCTACTCCGAGCTCCCTCCGGATGTCTGAGCTCCTCACCCTCTCTCTAAGGCTGAGCTCTTCACCCTCTCTCTAAGGCTGAGCTCCTCACCCTCTCTCTGAGGCTGAGCTCCTCACCCTCTCTCTAAGGCTGAGCTCCTCACCCTCTCTCTAAGGCTGAGCTCCTCACCCTCTCTCTAAGGCTGAGCTCCTCACCCTCTCTCTAAGGCTGAGCTCCTCACCCTCTCTCTAAGACTGAGCTCCTCACCCTCTCTCTAAGGCTGAGCTCCTCACCCTCTCTCTAAGGCTGAGCTCCTCACCCTCTCTCTAAGGCTGAGCTCCTCACCCTCTCTCTAAGGCTGAGCTCCTCACTCTCTCTCTAAGGCTGAGCTCCTCACCCTCTCTCTAAGACTGAGCTCCTCACCCTCTCTCTAAGACTGAGCTCCTCATCCTCTCTCTAAGGCTGAGCTCCTCACCCTCTCTCTAAGACTGAGCTCCTCACCCTCTCTCTAAGGCTGAGCCCAGCCACCCTACGAAGGAAGCTCATTTCGGCCACTTGTATTCGCGATCTCATTCTTTCGGTCACTACCCAAAGCTCATGACCATAGGTGAGGGTCACTACCCAAAGCTCATGACCATAGGTGAGGGTCACTACCTAAAGCTCATGACCATAGGTGAGGGTCACTACCTAAAGCTCATGACCATAGGTGAGGGTTGGAACGTAGATGGACTGGTAAATTGAGAGCTTTGCCTTACGGCTAAGCTCCTTCTTCACCACAACGGTCCGGTACAACGCCTGCATCACTGCTGACGCTGCACCGAACCGCCTGTCCATCTCCCGCTCCATTTTACCCTCACTCGTGAATAAGATCCCGAGATACTTTAACTCCCTCGCTTGGGGCAGTGACTCACTCCCAACCCAGAGGGTGCAATCCACCGTTTTCTGGAAGAGAACCATGGCCTCAGACTTGGAGGTACTGACTCTCATCCCGACCGCTTCACACTTGGCTGTAAACCGCCCCAGTGCATGCTGAAGGTCACGTTCTGAAGAAGCCAACAGAACCACATCATCTGCAAAAAGCAGGGATGCGATTCTGAGGTCCCCAAACCGGAAACTCTCCTCCCCCCGGCTGTGCCTTGAAATCCTGTCCATGAAAATCACAAACAGGATTGGTGACAATGGGCAGCCCTGGCAGAGGCCAACACGCACTGGGAACAAGCTCGACTTTGTGCCGAGTATCCGGACACAGCTCTCACTTTGGTCATACAAGGACCGAATGGCTTGTAGTAACGAACCAGGTACCCCATATTCCCGCAGTACCCCCCACAGGACTCCCCGAGGGACACGGTCGAAGGCCTTCTCCAAGTCCACAAAACACATGTAGACTGGATGAGCAAACTCCCATGCACCCTCCAACAGACCTGCAAGGGTAAAGAGCTGGTCCACCGTTCCGCTTTTATAATAATATTTATAATATATTTTAGTGTATAATATAGTATATTTATTTATATTGTAACTGTAGCTGCTGTTATCACACAGGAGACATGTGACCATGTGTGGTCAGATCATCACACAGTGGATACTTCCACTGGTTATCTGTGTTTAAGAGCCTGTTCAACATCTCCAACCATCAGATATCGGTTAGGATCACCATGTATGTGATCACCTCGGTGTAAATGTGACACATTGAATTCCAAACAGCAGCAGGATGCCCTGTAACCTGCATATTATCATACAGACATTTAATATGAACGGGCCTCAGACATTAGAATACATTTAGAAGATTCTGTTTATTTCCTCAAGAAACACATTTGAATTGTTCTCACATCCGTTCAGTAGCACGTCAGGCTGTAACACATGGTTCATGGTTAATCATGGTGTTTGGGTGGTGAAGTGTTGGTTTCTTGGTGATTCCGGTCCGTCTCTGAAACAATTCACCTGTTCTTTAAACATGGGGCTGTGGGAGGAAAACAGGAAACCAGGAGACATTTCAGATGGACTTCAGAGCTGTTCACAGTAAAAACCTTCCTCTGCATGAAAAGTCTCCTCCACAGAGAATCAGAGGAGGAAGAGACAGAAATAGAAGCAGAGACGTAGATTACTAACCTTATTACAAAATAAAAGCCCTCAGGATGGACCGATGACATGAAACAAAGAGAAACTTCTCTTCCTCACAGAGCGTCTTTAAAAAGTGACTCAGCACTTCAGCAGATGAGTCGGCAGAGTGAGTTCAGTGTGTGAGAGCAGAGACAGTCAGGTTAAAGATGGATATAATGGATTTCCTCTGAAATCGATTTGATACACTCATCTTTGCTAGAAACAGTTTTCATTGATTGATCAGACAAACATAACTCTGAACAGCTGGGACTAAATGAGCAGAACAGAAACTGTTGGCCTCATCAAAGCATGACGGATGATCCCACTGCACACATTGTTCTCAGAAAAACAAGTATTCAATCTGACTGAGGAGTCTGGCTGAGACTCGAGGGGGGCTTTAGAGATCTGCTCAGGGATTGGTCGGATCGGTCCCATCGGTCATCAGTAGCTCTCTGCTCTGAGCTCCTGGTGAGACCAAAGCATCCGACGGGTCAAACGGCTCTGGTTCCTGCTGTGACTGCTGTTTCCGTGGTTACTGTAAAGTACAACGCTCAGCACAGTGAGAGAGGGAGGCCGTCAGCTGACTGACCTCTAAGGGTCAGAGGAAGTAAAACTGGAGAACTCAGTGGATTTCTAGAATTCAGAACTGCTTTTCTCATCTGTGCTGCTTGTGATACTATTATTAGACACACTAGCAGCTGAGGAGGACTCTCATGTTGACAGCAAGTTTAGAATTTCACATTCCTATCAGTGATCAGCTCTCACAGCAGTCGATACTTTAATAATGAACCACGCCATGTTTGTGTTTGTATCAGATGGTAACCTCCGGTTCTTTAAAGTGAAGTCACAGCTTCCTGTGTTAAAGCTGCATTCTCGGCGACTCCTCTGGTTGTATAGAAGTCTATGAGAAAATGACTCTACTTCTCTCTTGATTTATTCCCTCAGTAAACATTGTAAACATGAGTTTATGGTCTCAATCTCTAGTTTCAAGTCTTCTTCAATACAGCATGATGTTCATTTAGTAAATGATGCTCCATTTAGAGTCAAACAGACCATAAAGCAGGGGATGCTTGGGTATGCTTCCCTATTTTCATCTGACAACTTTAAATATTTCATTTGATTTTTAGTTTTTGAAGGTGTACTGAAACAATTTGTTTGCCCCCAAAATGTTTTATTCTGCATTTGGTTGGACTAGGGTTAGGGTTAGGGTTAGCCCAAAAAAAAAGATTACGACAACCCCAAAATCAAGATTGCAACTGGCCAAAAACCAAGATGGCGACTGTCAAAAAGTCAAACTCGAGGTTTCAAAAAGTCCACAAACCAACATGTGACTAAGTCCACTTGTTAAATCGTGTCTATGACTTACATCCAGCAGTAGGATGGGTAAAGTTATAATAATCTCCAGACTGCATGTTTTATGGTGAAATGTTTCTTCTACATTTAGTGCGTTTACACTGGTTTTTGCTTCTTCAATCAACACATCAACTTTCTTGATCAGCATCTTTGTTAAACCCGTGGTTAAGATTTGGGAGGTGTACGTCGGTTCCTCTATGACATTCTGCATCTGGTTACCCATAATTCCTGTCTTACAGAGACACGTACATCCAGCTTCATGATCCTCAAACACTGGTCTAGGCTGCTTTTTATGTATTTAACCATTTGCTCAGTTATCTAATGGACCCTAAGTGCTAAATGTGTCCTCTGAGAAATCTCTGACCCGTCTGTGACAGCTCTAAAAACGTTGTCTAACCGTCACAGTGCTCGTTTTAGATCGTCATCTTCAGAGTTTGGACCTCACAACAAATGGAAATGCAATTATAAAGTCATTAAAACAATGAAGTGTGAGAGTCAGAGCTCAAGTAAACAGCATTCTAATTATGTTAATGTGATCGACTTGTTAATCAGAATGAACATAAACACTGTGTGGAGCTCAATGATCATTTCTTCATCAACAGATGCCATTTTAACAAATTATTAATAACTATTTTTTATAAAACTGGTGGCTGTTTAAGATGTTTCGATGCTGTTGATTTTCTTAAACATCCATCATCAAATTAATTAATTTCATGTAGATCAAGTAATTATCAAATCTCGTCATCTCAGATACATTAAAATGTTTTTCCATATTATCTCAATAGAAAGCATGTTTCTCTTTAAACATATTTGCTGTTGTAGAATAGTTGTATTCAAACATATTTTTAACACCCATATCTGGCCATGTGCGGATTTAAAAAAATAGACTAAATCCAAAGATGAATTCATGAGTTACCTGTTGAATAAAACATACAGCTTGAAATCATTACATGAGATAAAGAGCTGATGTTTTTACTTTTTTTTGAATTTCTTTCCAAGGCGTGGATCAGAATAAATACATTTATTCTGATCATATTCAGAATTATAATGCAGCTCTGTGGATGTGAGGGATGTGAGGCAGCAGGTGCTTTTACTCCAGAGCTTCTTCTACAGATTCCTCGTGGAAAGATTGTGAGGTAGCTCAGCTAGGTTAAGAACTACCCGGAGCCTTCCTCGTAGCACTTATGGCACTCGTATTAGTTGCTGCACTTACTGTATTCGTATCAGTTCGCTGCACTTATTGAATTTGTATTTGTTTACTGCACTTATCCTATTCGTAGTAGTTTGTAGCACTTACTATATTCGGATTAGTCTGTTGCAATTATTGTTTTCGTAGTAATCTGCCTCTGCACTATACTTTTGCTCTGGCTTATACTTTGAGATGCTTGTTTAAGAAAGGAGATGCACTTATGACTTCTGGTGACTAGTAGTTCTCTTGAATACCTATGTTGAATACACTTCCTGTAAGTCGCTTTGGATAAAAGCGTCTGCTAAATGACTGTAATGTAATGTAATGTAATGTAACAAAACATCCATGAATTATCATTTGATTAAAGACACTATTCACATATTTGTGTTTAGGAGGAGAAAACAAACCTTAAAGTCACATGTTGCCTTAGAACATGCATGAAAACTATATATATATATATAGATATATTATATTAATATTCAGCTTAAGGTAATGAATACATGGTTCACATAGTTAGCATCATTGTTTGAAATCATACTGTTCTAGTTTATTTTTTAACTTCCTGTCTACAGTGAGAGTGTTAATGTGTTGCGTTGTGATCACGTCGCTCCTTCACTGTGACTATGAGCACTTTCTGTAGTGATACTTTACATCCACTTTAACATCACTCGAGGTGAACAGAAGTGGGAGGTGACTGGTTGAGGTGATGAAGGGGCTCTTGAGCTGATGTGACGGGAGCACTGACACACCTGCAGCCGTCACAGGTGAGTGTACCTCAGCTGAGGTCGAGCTGCTCTTGTGGTATTCACAGCTTTTAAGAGACATGGTTCAGTGCCAGCAGCCGAATCCATGAGACCCAGCAGAGACCTGAAGTCTGATGACATCATCACCCACATCACCAACATCACCAACATCACCATCATCACCATCATCACCAACATCACCAACATGACCAACATCACCAACATCACCATCATCACCAACATCACCAACATCACCATCATCACCAACATCACCAACATCACCATCATCACCAACATCACCAACATCACCAACATCACCAACATGACCAACAAAACCATCATCACCAACATCATCATCATCATCATCATCATCATCATCATCATCATCATCATCATCATCACCAACATGACCAACAAAACCATCATCACCAACATGACCAACAAAACCATCATCACCAACATCACCAACATCACCATCATCACCAACATCACCATCATCACCAACATGACCAACAAAACCATCATCACCAACATCACCAACATCACCATCATCATCATCATCATCATCATCAACATGACCAACAAAACCATCATCATCACCAACATCACCAACATGACCAACAAAACCATCATCACCAACATGACCAACAAAACCATCATCACCAACATCACCATCATCACCAACATCACCAACATCACCATCATCACCAACATGACCAACAAAACCATCATCATCATCATCATCATCATCATCATCATCATCATCATCATCATCATCATCATCAACATGACCAACAAAACCATCATCATCATCATCATCATCATCATCACCACCATCATCAACATCATCAACATCACCAACATCATCAACATCACCAACATCACCAACATCATCAACATCACCAACAAAACCATCATCACCAACATGACCAACATCACCATCATCACCAACATCACCATCATCACCAACATGACCAACAAAACCATCATCACCATCATCACCAACATCACCATCATCACCAACATGACCAACATCACCATCATCACCAACATGACCAACAAAACCATCATCACCAACATCACCATCATCACCAACATGACCAACATCACCATCATCACCAACATGACCAACAAAACCATCATCACCAACATCACCATCATCACCAACATGACCAACATCACCATCATCACCAACATGACCAACATCACCAACACGGCCAGGTTCAGTTTGTCCGTCTGAAGCATTACAATGTAGATAA
>NC_072462.1:221066-223566 GCF_027596085.1 Anoplopoma fimbria | reverse complement strand
GAAACTAGAGATTGAGATCATAAACTCATGAATCTTTACTAGTAGTGGAGTATTTCACAGTTAGTACTTTTACTGCAGGAAAGGATCTCAGTACTCTGAATGAATCTCAGCTTCATCATCGACGAAGACGAGCTGCTCTTCATTCACACTGATCAGATCCTTCTGATTATTGATACACAGATCAATAACTGCAGAGAGAAACGCCTCCAGCAGACAATACACACTGTTATTAATGAGTGTGTGTGTGAGTGTGAGTGTGAGTGTGTGTGTGTGTGTGTGTGTGTGTGTGTGTGTGTGTGTGTGTGTGTGTGTGTGTGTGTGTGTGTGTGTGTGTGTGTGTGTGTGTGTGTGACACACACACACAGACACTCAGGAACATGTTTGTGACAATTAACCTTCAGGAGGAACAGAGAGTGTGTTCTCATTAATGAATGAAGAGAACATTTAAATGAAACCGTTCTGTGGTGATGAAGATGATGAAGATGATGATGATGAAGATGATGATAATGAAAATGAAGATGATGAAGAGGATGATGAAAATGAAGATGATGAAGATGATGAAGAGGATGATGAAGATGAAGATGATGAAGATGATGATGAAGATGATGCTCTGTGATGAAGTCACATCAGTTTCAGCTGGTCTTCTGGCTGTTTTTAGGTTATTACGTTTACATTATTCTAACTAAATACAGGAATATGAACTCGTCTTTCAGTGGATAGTTTAATATCTACATGACGTCAGTCAGAAGGTTCTTCATGAAGTCGATTTGTTTTAAATTCAAATGACAGAACGTTCACTGTCACTGGAGAACACTAATGTATGGGTGACAGACGTACTGAAGGCTGGAGGTCAGAGGTCAGACTTTCACCACGGAGACCGCTGTTTGTTTCCTGAGTGAAGCTCCTCAGATAACTTCTGTAGTTATCTAAACCCACATCATCACCTTTTTCTAAACACGAAATAGATTCCTGTGAGGATCGAGTTTTATTTTGAAAGGACGTCATGTGATTTGATAGCGTCAATGGAGAACAACATATGGAGCATTCTATGAGGTCATATCCTCTTGATGGAGGTGATGAATACAGGTGTGACAGTCAGAAACCCTCCCCGTCTCTGCATTAAGAGGGGTCACGACCTCCTGCAGCCGCTCTGAGATGACGGTTCGATTCTTGACACTGAGCTCCGTCTCCTCATGTTAACAGGAAGCTGCTCCCCCAAATAGATGCTGCCGGTAATTGCCGACGCAGAGCAGAAGCTTTTTCTTTCCTTTCATCTCCCCTCAGCACCAATCATCGGACACAAACACTCAGCATCTGTTCAGAGCGGCGGCCTCTTTAGACCCACACAAGAACTCTTTCTCCACATAATCAGTCTGAGCTGCAGCTCCTGTTTGCTCTGGTGGATCTTTGTGTGTGTCGGTCTCTCATGAAGAATTGTTCCAGAGAGTGAGAGAGAATGAGGGGAGGGTGTTTTCCTCAGTAACTAGAGGAGGAGGGTGGGGGGTCGCTGATAAATGCCAGAATAAAGCTCCTGGGTGGCAGAAGATGGCAGAGAAACAGGACTGTAGTAGACCAGCAGCTGAGTCGGCTGCATGCTAATGAGAGCAGCAGAGATTGAAGACGAAACAGAGGAATGAACACAGGTTGTTGGTTTGGAGAAGCTGCTCCCAGAGACGGGACCGACAGCCAGCATAAGCTCCTCTCTGCTGAGTGTTTACCTGCAGGATGAAGGGAATGTAATCCTCCGTCCACTTCCTGTTCAGGCTGCACACAAAACAAGCTCTTTGATCAGTCGAGGCGAAGCTCAAACCTCGGCGCTGCATTTAGTGTTTCTATAGTCGTTTCCCACGTTCGGTGTTTCTGGAGTCGTTTCCCACGTTCTGTGTTTCTATAGTCGTTTCCCACGTTCTGTGTTTCTGGAGTCGTTTCCCACGTTCTGTGTTTCTGGAGTCGTTTCCCACGTTCTGTGTTTCTATAGTCGTTTCCCCCACGTTCTGTGTTTCTGGAGTGTTTTTCTGTGTTTCTGGAGTCGTTTCCCACGTTCTGTGTTTCTGGAGTCGTTTCCCACGTTCTGTGTTTCTGGAGTCGTTTCCCACGTTCTGTGTTTCTATAGTCGTTTCCCACGTTCTGTGTTTCTATAGTCGTTTCCCACGTTCGGTGTTTCTGGAGTCGTTTCCCACGTTCTGTGTTTCTATAGTCGTTTCCCACGTTCTGTGTTTCTATAGTCGTTTCCCACGTTCTGTGTTTCTGGAGTCGTTTCCCACGTTCTGTGTTTCTATAGTCGTTTCCCACGTTCTGTGTTTCTATAGTCGTTTCGTTTCCCGTTCTGTGTTTCTGTGTTTTCTACGTTCTGTGTTTCTGGAGTCGTCGTTTCCCACGTTCTGTGTTTCTATAGTCGTTTCCCACGTTCTGTGTTTCTATAGTCGTTTCCCACGTTCTGTGTTTCTATAGTCGTTTCCCACGTTCTGTGTTTCTATAGTCGTTTCCCACGTTCTGTGTT
>NC_072462.1:213566-216066 GCF_027596085.1 Anoplopoma fimbria | reverse complement strand
CATCTTCATCTCATCTTCATCTCATCTTCATCTCATCTCTCATCTCATCTTCATCTTCATCTTCATCTAATCTCATCTTCATCTTCATCTTCATCTAATCTCATCTTCATCTTCATCTTCATCTTCATCTAATCTCATCTTCATCTCATCTCATCTTCATCTTCATCTCATCTTCATCTCATCTCATCTTCATCTTCATCTTCATCTTCATCTAATCTCATCTTCATCTATCTTCATCTTCATCTAATCTCATCTTCATCTTCATCTCATCTTCATCTCATCTCCATCTCATCTTCATCTCATCTTCATCTTCATCTAATCTCATCTTCATCTCATCTTCATCTCATCTTCATCTTCATCTTCATCTCATCATCTTCATCTTCATCTAATCTCATCTTCATCTCATCTCATCTCATCTTCATCTTCATCTCATCTTCATTCATCTTCATCTTCATCTTCATCTTCATCTAATCTCATCTTCATCTTCATCTTCATCTTCATCTCATCTTCATCTCATCTTCATCTCATCTCATCTTCATCTCATCTTCATCTTCATCATCTTCATCTTCATCTCATCTCATCTTCATCTTCATCTTCATCTTCATCTTCATCTCATCTTCATCTTCATCTTCATCTTCATCATCTCATCTAATTCATCTTCTTCATCTTCATCTTCATCTCATCTTCATCTTCATCTTCATCTCATCTCATCTAATTCATCTTCATCTTCATCTCATCTTCATCTTCATCTCATCTTCATCTTCATCTAATCTCATCTTCATCTTCATCTTCATCTCATCTTCATCTCATCTTCATCTCATCTTCATCTTCATCATCTCATCTTCATTCATCTTCATCTCATCTTCATCTTCATCTTCATCTCATCTTCATCTTCATCTTCATCTTCATCTTCATCTTCATCTCATCTTCATCTCATCTTCATCTTCATCTCATCTTCATCTTCATCTTCATCTCATCTTCATCTTCTTCTCCTTCATCTTCTTCATCTTCTTCATCTTCTTCTTCTTCATCTTTTTCATCATCTTCTTCTTCTTCATCTTTTTCTTCATCATCTTCTTCTTCCTCATCATCTTCTTCATCTTCTTCTTCATCTTTTCTTCTTCTTCATCTTTTTCTTCATCTTCTTCATCTTTTTCTTCATCTTCTTCATCTTCTTCCTCTTCATCTTCTTCTTCTTCATCTTTTTCTTCATCTTCTTCTTCTTCATCTTTTTCTTCATCTTCTTCTTCTTCTTCATCTTTTTCTTCATCTTCTTCTTCATCTTCTTCTTCTTCATCTTTTTCTTCATCTTCTTCTTCTTCATCTTTTTCTTCATCTTTTTCTTCATCTTCTTCTTCATCTTCTCTTTCAGTGATGACATTCAGGTTTCAGGTCTTCAGCTTTGAACTAATAAATATAACTTCATCTCTTTCAGCATTTCTTCATCTGACATTTCAACGTCTTTCTCTGACCGTATTTAATATGATTGTGACTGATTTCAACTATTCCATATATTTCCACTCTTTACCTTCTCCACATATTCTCTGGTCCCTTATATTTTTATATATTTATATAATTATATATTTATAAATACTTCAGCTTTAAGGTTTGTACATTTGGCTGCTTCTCTCTTCTTCAAAGTCAAATGAAACGAGAACATAACTGTTATCTCGTTAATTGTGTTTTAGAATTCACTTATTTTATTAACGTGATGAATGAAAAAGTATCCTGGCAGCTTTTTGAAGACGGATAAGGTGAGAGTAATGAGACAAAGACAAAGACGATGTGATGAACATGAAGACAAACACAGAGTGTTTTAAAAGATGAACATCCCTAACTTTTGTTCATTCTGAGGTCAGACTTTAAACTACAACACAAGTTTATAGAAAGTTAATGAAAAGCAGGATTTGCACTAAAACGCCATTTGATTTATTTTAATGGCTAGATTAGGATTAGCACTGGGATTAGGATTTGGATTAGGATTAGCATGTTGCTACATGGAGCCGTTTGAATGCAGGTTCAGCTTCATGCCGTTATGTTGTCGCTCTGACTGAAGAGAACATTATTAATAAAGTTAAAATGATTATTCAATTCTTTATTATTAAAGTGTCTTTTCACTTCACATCATCACGTCTCAGACTTGACTGTGTTTACTTCTAGTCAAAGTGTGCTGATCATCAGACCATGGTTCTCACTGAGAACTCTTCTCAGGGTTCTAAGGGTTAATATTATGGGATATTCTTTGTCCCTCTTACAGGTAGAAAGCTTCACTATCAGCTCACAATACATTTCCTATTGAATGAACTCAATCATTGAAATATGAAGAAAATAAGCATTTCATGGTGTTTTTTTCACATATAAAGAAATTATATTATATATAAATTATTTAATATAAAAAGCCTGAAAAACCTGACCTGGCCGTCCTAACAAGCAGTCTTTGTGACCTCAGTGACCTCATTGACCTCAGTGACCTCATTGACCTCTGTGACCTCTGTGACCT
>NC_072462.1:203566-208566 GCF_027596085.1 Anoplopoma fimbria | reverse complement strand
AAGACTCTGTATGTTTGTATATTATATATATATATATATATATATATATATTTAACTGATAATGATCTCTGTATGTCTCAGGCCCTGCGTCAGTTCTTCGAGCGGGTCTCCTGGGAGCTCAGCTACCCGTTGCTCTTCTGCTCGTGTCCGGATCAGGCGTGTGCCGAGCGCCGCCGCCGCACCATCGTCCCGTCCTGCTCCCACCAGGAGAGACACAAGCCCACCTGTCTGGAGCTCCGGCACACCTGTCGCTCCGACGCTCTCTGCAGGTGAGACGCCTTCACCTTCACACAAACACCAGCGTGGAGGAGCTCATTCCTCTGATTAACATCAGACGAGAGGAACTAATCAGTGAAATCAGCTGCTGGAGGGTTTAATTGGAGGGAAATCTGGAACACTCCTGGGTCAAAATTACACGTTTGATTGATAACGACTGGCTCTAAAGGTTAGAGGAGCCTGAAGTGGAGGAAGTGAATTAGTAACACCCCCCCCAATGACGACAGCTGAGGTGCCCTTGAGGAAATAGCAGCTCTGGTTGCCTGATTGGTTGGAGCTCCCTGGATAAGTACATGTTGTATAGAGTGATGGAGGGAGGACGTTAAGTGGGGATGAAGAACAGAAGAACTTCCTGAGAGTCTAAAGAAGGACGAGGTGACTCTTTAATTAACACCTCGACCTCCAGGAGACTTAAACTACCTCTGTCTTTACTGAGAACTTTATGTATATGTTGAAATAATAATTAAAGGTGGTGAGCAGTACAGGAAAGAGGCCGTATGAAGCTGGTTGCCATGGTAACCAAGCCCACTGCATAGTGATCACATGCAGACGTTTGCAGTATAAATATGTCCACCTGTTCTATAACGGTGTATTAGTACACATTAGTCTGCGTACTGAATACTGTAAACTGTGTTTTACTGTAAATGTGAGCCTCTGAGGATCCAGTGAGCTGTGGTCATGTGATGAGGTTGGTCTCCATGGTAACCGGTTCACATAGTGAGAGCTCTGACGTCACTGAATGAAATCACCTGTTGTGATGATCACAGCCTCGTGAGGAATTGTGACTCCTATATGTTTACTGACCAGAACAGACCTCCACCCATCACCAGATCACTGCAGGACTTCTTCTTCTGTGGTGTCTGTGTGTGGGGTTTATGATCATCTATCAATTATTAAGTATTAAAAAAGGTTTAAATTAAGCATCAAACAACTTATTAGACATAATAGAGCGTCATAATGTTCTAAAATATTATTACTTCCTTCATTCATCTCTTCTTCATTTATGACTAGAACAACTTGACAAACTGCATTAAAGGAACCAGTTCAGTTACCGGTTCAGTTACCAGTTCAGTTACCAGTTCAGTTACCAGTTCAGTTACCAGTTCAGTAACCAGTTCAGTAACCAGTTCAGTTACCAGTTCAGTAACCAGTTCATTAACCAGTTCATTAACCAGTTCAGTAACCAGTTCATTAACCAGTTCAGTAACCAGTTCAGTTACCAGTTCAGTTACCAGTTCAGTAACCAGTTCAGTTACCAGTTCAGTTACCAGTTCAGTAACCAGTTCAGTAACCAGTTCAGTTACCAGTTCAGTTACCAGTTCAGTTACCAGTGTGTGCTGTCAGCTTAAAGACTTCCTGTGATTGGTTCTGGGTTGAGCTCTGTGATTGGCTCTGGGTTGAGCTCTGTGATTGGCTCTGGGTTGAGCTCTGTGATTGGTTCTGGAGAGGAAGGTCGTGGACCTTTTGGCTTCATTGGACGAGGACTTTTATATTTCTGTTCTTTAATTGTTTTACGCTGAGAAGAGGTCAAAGGTTAATGCTCCTCTGGTTTAATGATGATCTGTCTTCAGAATCCAGACTAAAGAACCGTATCTGTGGAACAAACATCACATCCATGTGATATCCAACAGTCAGAGTATTACATATGGATAAAGAACACAGTAGAGGATGAATGCAACACGTGACAGAATGTGGTGTCTGGGAGTTTTATTGGTGTTTGTATGACTGAGATACCAAAATAATACAGTGAACTAAACAATAGTTCATTATGCTGACGGAGATGAACAGAAGGAGTTCAGTTTAATGGATATTAAACATTCCTCGTCTCGGTTCGTTCATGAGAAGCTGCTCTTCTTCTCCTGTCTCAGTTCACCCCCCCTAATGACAGTGGTATGTATGCAAACGCACACGGCGGTGCATCGAGGCGCGAGGAGCTAAACTGCTTCTCCAAACGCGGCGGCAGAAGCTGAGTGCGTCGCTCCATTAGCCGGTCGGTGAGGAGAGCTGGTGGCGTGATGGAGAAAAGAGATGGAGAGAGAGATGGAGAGAGAGATGAAGAGAGATGGAGAGAGATGGAGAGAGAGATGGAGAGAGATGGAGAGAGATGGAGAGAGACATGGAGAGAGATGGAGAGAGATGGAGAGAGAGATGGAGGGAGAGATGGAGAGAGCCATGGAGAGAGATGGAGAGAGCCATGGAGAGAGATGGAGGGAGAGATGGAGAGAGATGGAGATGGAGAGGAGAGATGGATGAGAGAGAGAGATGGAGATGGAGAGAGATGGAGAGAGATGGAGAGAGATGGAGAGACATGGAGAGAGATGGAGAGAGAGATGGAGAGAGATGGAGAGAGAGATGGAGGGAGAGATGGAGAGAGAGATGGAGAGAGAGATGGAGAGAGAGATGGAGGTCACAGAGGACGGCGTTTACACAAACACAGCCCTGATTCATCTCATTTCCTCTGCGTCGTTTACCGGAGGACGAGGGGGAAATAAAGACGGAGAACCCGGAGGAGGAAGATGTTGAAGCTTCATAACCAGAGTGTGACCCAGACTGACCCTCTCTCTAAACTCATCCTCAGAAGATATGTAAATATGTAAATATGTAAATATGTAAATAAGCAGTGCCACTTAGGGAGCGTTAATTAAAGAGAACATGGAGACCAAACACACACAGACCTCAGACGTCTCAGCGAAACCCTTCAATGGTAACGACGTGACGGCGTGGAGGGTCACATGATCATAAATGAGAGAGAACAGACATCTAAACCTGGAGACCATTCATCTCCTCAAACACACGTCAGGATGCAGTGAAGTCTGTGTTTTACTGCGACGCTTTAACAGAAGTAGATTCATCGTTACTCTACTGTGAGAACTCGTTCTCTCTCTAAACTCATCGATAACAGATTCCTCACTTCTCCTCCTCATTCAGTGTTAATGTGACCACAGACCGTCTCCAGGAAGTGGAGCTAGCCTGCTTTATGGTCTGTTTGACTCTGAATGGAGCATCATTTACTAAATGAACATCATGCTGTATTGAAGAAGACTTGAAACTAGAGATTGAGACCATAAACTCATGTTTACAATGTTTACTGAGGGAATAAATCAAGAGAGAAGTAGAGTCATTTTCTCATAGACTTCTATACAACCAGAGGAGTCGCCCCCTGGTGGACACTAGAGAGAATGCAGTACCTTACATAGTTTATAGAGACAGATAGTCACTCTGTCTTTATTCTGAGCCCGATGTGAACATCGATCAGCTGCTTCTGGAAATGGTTCCTGATATCAGTTTCATATTTTAGCATCTATAAATAAAGCTGAGATGTTTTTCACCAGAACAGAAGAGGACAGCTGATCCATCTTGGTCTTCAGAATATAGAATGTAGGTTCAGTAACCTCAGATCAATGTGTTCATGTTCTCTCCTACAGGAAGGAGGAATTTATCCTTTCACAGTAAAATAATGGATCTGGTATATACAGTTCAGAGTAGTTTATGAAACATTATGAGCATATTGTTATCAATGTTTACTTCACCTATGAAGAGTCAGATAATGAATGATTGTTGACACTGTATGTTGGAATCAACTTTAATGATATATGTATATATGTTATGAATCATTTATTAACTTACTCCATTCCTGCTGGAGCGTTCAGCTTCATCTGATGGAGCTTGTTCAGTTGTCATGGAGATAGAAGATGTTTATGAGTAAATATATATATTTATATATATATATATGTATATATAAAGCCTATTGATAAATGCAATGAACAGATAATACTGTTATACTCATGTAACTGAAGATATGTGTTTTATCTTTAATGACTATATTATTAATAATAAAGATGTTCATACAGTTACAGATTTAATGGACAGAGAATTAATAAATAACTCTTATTAATGCACAATAAAGCTAAATGTTCATGTTGTTATAGAGACGAGTTCATTTCAGAAATATATTCAGAGAGACTGAACGTGTGTGTGTGTGTGTGTGTGTGTGTGTGTGTGTCTGTCTCTGTGTGTGTGTGTCTGTGTGTTGTTTATACTTGTTAATCGAGATGTGAAAATTGAATAAAGTTGTCTGTTCCACCATGACTGACGAGTCAGGGTGAAAGACACACACACACACACACACACACACACACACACACACACACACACACACACACACACACACACACACACACACACACACACACACACACACACACACACACACACACACACACACACACACACACACACACAGACTCATGAATAGGTCTATAATAAAGCATAATATTAAATATAGAGTCAGTAATGAGGCCGTTTGGACTCACGGTGATTTATTTTAATATTCTGATCCTGAACACAAACACACAGAGGAGATGGTCACATGATGCACTGACAACATTTAACAACAAACGTTAAATGATATATATATATGTATGTACATCTATATATATGTATATGCATATACACATATATATATATATATATATATATAGTGGGTACGGAAAGTATTCAGACCCCTTTAAATTTTTCACCCTTTGTTTCATTGCAGCCATTTGCTAAAATCGAAAAAGTTAATTTTTTTTTCCGCATTAATGTAGGTTTTTCTGAGGTCCTGAGCACTCTGGAGGTTTTCTTCCAGGATATCTCTGTACTTGGCCGCATTCATCTTTCCTTCAATTGCAACCAGTCGTCCTGTCCCTGCAGCTGAAAAACACCCCCATAGCATGATGCTGCCA
>NC_072462.1:176066-198566 GCF_027596085.1 Anoplopoma fimbria | reverse complement strand
GGACAGTGAACAGTTTAGTCTGGTATTTATGGGACAGAGAACAGTTTAGTCTGGTATTAATGGGACAGAGAACAGTTTAGTCTGGTCTTTATGGGACAGTGAACAGTTTAGTCTGGTATTAATGGGACAGTGAACAGTTTAGTCTGGTATTTATGGGACAGTGAACAGTTTAGTCTGGTATTAATGGGACAGTGAACAGTTTAGTCTGGTATTTATAGGACAGAGAACAGTTTAGTCTGGTATTTATGGAACAGAGAACAGTTTAGTCTGGTATTAATGGGACAGTGAACAGTTTAGTCTGGTATTTATGGGACAGTGAACAGTTTAGTCTGGTATTTATGAGACCGAGAACAGTTTAGTCAGGTATTTATGAGACCGAGAACAGTTTAGTCTGGTATTTATAGGACAGAGAACAGTTTAGTCTGGTATTTATAGGACAGAGAACAGTTTAGTCTGGTATTTATGGGACAGAGAACAGTTTAGTCTGGTCTTTATGGGACAGAGAACAGTTTAGTCTGGTATTTATGGGACAGAGAACAGTTTAGTCTGGTATTAATGGGACAGAGAACAGTTTAGTCTGGTCTTTATGGGACAGTGAACAGTTTAGTCTGGTATTAATGGGACAGTGAACAGTTTAGTCTGGTATTTATGGGACAGAGAACAGTTTAGTCTGGTATTAATGGGACAGAGAACAGTTTAGTCTGGTCTTTATGGGACAGTGAACAGTTTAGTCTGGTATTAATGGGACAGAGAACAGTTTAGTCTGGTCTTTATGGGACAGTGAACAGTTTAGTCTGGTATTAATGGGACAGTGAACAGTTTAGTCTGGTATTTATGGGACAGAGAACAGTTTAGTCTGGTATTAATGGGACAGAGAACAGTTTAGTCTGGTCTTTATGGGACAGTGAACAGTTTAGTCTGGTATTAATGGGACAGTGAACAGTTTAGTCTGGTATTTATGGGACAGTGAACAGTTTAGTCTGGTATTAATGGGACAGTGAACAGTTTAGTCTGGTATTTATAGGACAGAGAACTGTTTAGTCTGGTATTTATGGAACAGAGAACAGTTTAGTCTGGTATTAATGGGACAGTGAACAGTTTAGTCTGGTATTTATGGGACAGTGAACAGTTTAGTCTGGTATTAATGGGACAGTGAACAGTTTAGTCTGGTATTAATATGACAGAGAACCGTTTAGTCTGGTCTTTATGGGACAGTGAACAGTTTAGTCTGGTATTAATGGGACAGTGAACAGTTTAGTCTGGTATTAATGGGACAGTGAACAGTTTAGTCTGGTATTAATGGGACAGTGAACAGTTTAGTCTGGTATTAATGGGACAGTGAACAGTTTAGTCTGGTATTAATATGACAGAGAACCGTTTAGTCTGGTATTCATGGGACAGTGAACAGTTTAGTCTGGTATTAATGGGACAGAGAACAGTTTAGTCTGGTATTAATATGACAGAGAACCGTTTAGTCTGGTATTCATGGTGGAGGTTCGCGTGTCCTTCACACATTTTTAGCCTGGTTCTGCATCCAGACAGAGAGAAAGCCGTCCGTTATGAGGAGGGAGGAGGTTGAAGGCCAACATCAGCTCTTATTATGTAAGAGACTCACAGCGTGAATTACAGAGCACAGATATAATGTGTAAATACTTCAGTTAAAACAACTTCTCATGATGAAATATGGAGAATTAATAACAAGAGCTGCTCTAGTTTAAAGAGTTTAGATCTTAAACTGCAGTGAGTCGTCTGGTTTAGTTTGATAGTCCAGAGACCAAACCCAGAACCGGGTCTCTCTGACGTATAAATCTGAAATAATAACATTACAGAGTAGTTCTAGAGATAAATGTGTTGTAATCAGCTGAGCTGTGATGTTCAACGTTCTCTCAGTGAAACATCTCATTCTAACATCACAGACCGAGTCAACTTCACTTCTGTTTTTTTATGACCAGCAAACCTTAAAGAGGAACTTTGATCTGGTCCTGAATCAGTCTGAGTTTAATTCTGATCCTCTTTATGACATTCATCAGTAAACGGGACCATCAGAGAGACGATGGTCTAGTTCTATATAATCCAGCAGAGACCAGAACCAGGACTGAGGGGTCAGTATAATGAGAGGTTTTCTAAAGGGACCGGGTTAATAATGGACCCGCCTCGTGTTCTTCATTACATTACTATGCAGCTCCTGCTTTGTCTGTTCATCAGAGTCCAGATGCTGCTGAGTCCCTGAGCTCGTTTCTCTGTTTGCTCATCGTGATGCTTCAGTAGACACAGCCGGCCTCAGGGGCCACAATGGCTCCCTCCATGAGCCTCCTGCAGACCTTCTCCTGGTGATCCAGCAGGGCTTTGGGGGTTTGGATGTCTTCCGTTCAGCCCACATGAGTCAGTGCAGATGTCTCTGAGACAACAGAGTAGATGTCTGTATTAGTTTACATCTGTATCGGCAGTGTGACTGATCTGTGATCAGATCCTGTCTCTGGATTACAACGTAAAGCCAGGAGGATTCTCAGGAAAGCTTTCTATAAAATATGAACGTTCATCTGCGATAAACATCAGAGTTAATATTTGTTGAGAAGCTTCCTGTCGTCTCTGCTCTTTATTTAAATGATTATCAAATTTAATAACATACTTGTTTTAACATACTCTTATTTGTTTGTTTGTTTGCCATATTTTATTATTTTATTGTAAATTTTCACAATATTATTATACATTTTTTTAAATGATGTCTTTTATTGTCTTTAAGCCAATTTCCTTGTATTACATTATATTACAGTCATTTAGCAGACGCTTTTATCCAAAGCGACTTACAATCAGTAGCTCAAAGCTTATATTACATATCATTACATATCATTACATATCATTCACCCATTCACACACTGATGACAGGCTACCATCAAGGTGCCACCATCAGACTGTAACTAACATTCATCATCAGTCCACACCGATGGCCTTCAGGAGCAACTTGGGGTTAAGTGTCTTGCCCAAGGACACATCGACTGCTGAAGCCATAGATAGATAGATATCTATGGCTAATATAGATATATATTTGTTACAGTATATGGACCTGATGTCCATATACTGTAACAAATATATATCTATCTATATATATATGTATATATATGTATATAAAGTAACACACTGCTGTCTGTCACCACTTCAATCTTAAATTCTGGACTGTTGTTCATTTCCAGTAAACCCTCAGCAGCGGAGATGAAGTTACTCTGAAGAAACAGATGTGATGTAGTGACAGATGGAGGAGGAGCATTACTGAACATTACTGAACATTAAAGAACATTACTGCACATTAAAGAACATTAATGAACATTACTGAACATTAAAGAACATTACTGAACATTAAAGAACATTACTGCACATTAAAGAACATTAAAGAACATTAAAGAACATTAAAGAACATTAAAGAACATTACTGCACATTAAAGAACATTAATGAACATTACTAAACATTTGAATGGTATAATTTTTCCCGGAGTACATGAATATAATATCATTTTTCTGCTGAGCTGTCAGTTTAGAGGCGTTCGGTGTCAGGAGGCCATAACAGTCAATATGAGAATGATTCCTCCGCATGCTTTAACCATCGCCATGACAACCAGGTGAACGTGAGCATGGAGCTCATTGGTTGACGGGCACATGAGTATTCAGAGGAAAGGATAATGATCCTCTGCTCTCCATTATTTACCGTCACTGAAAAGAGTTCTCTTCCTTCTCGTCGAGCGATACGATCTGATTGGCTCTCCCACCCGGGTACCGGGAGGAGATATGCTAATGAAGAGCTGACAGAGAGGCTGATGGGAGACGGAGATAAATGATGCTGTGAGTGTGTGTGTGTGTGTGTGTGTGTGTGTGTGTGTGTGTGTGTGTGTGTGTGTGTGTGTGTGTGTGTGTGTGTGTGTGTGTGTGTGTGTGTTTACGCTGACATGACTGACTCTGCATGTCAATGACGGTGAAGCCAGTGAGTCTTATTTAACCGTTCGTCTTCCATCTTCCAAACAAAAAGACCGTTTCCTCTGTAGAGATGCAACGTGTGTTGATTATTAACAATAACCTTAATGATTAGAAACACAGGACTCTCCCTGAACACTCTCTGGATAATGTGATGAGAAAACATTATGTGATGGCCGTTTTAACTATAAGTTTGATGGACAGCTTTGACACTACAATACCCATGAGTCTTCATGGGTATCGGAGGTGTGAATCAGAGCTGCAGCTTTGTGAACAAAACTCAGTGCAAAGTTCCTGAAATAAACTAAAATCATCAGTCTGAGTGAAAAGCTGCTCTTTATTATAACTTAGTGACGGTTTGATCTTTAGCTTCAGCTGGTCGACTGCGTTGAAAGCCACAGAATTTGAAGCTGATACAACCCACATCTTTGATTTAGTTTTTATGTAAAAAGCAGATATCCTGTGATAAAGATTTTAATATTTTGTTCTGATGATTCAGCTGGAGAGTTTCATGAGAGAGAGAGCTGTGAGTCACGTAATATTATATGTGGAGAAATTATTTTGACCTTTTCTCTAGAACCGGGCAGGCTGATTCATAAATATATATGTATAAGTATTTATGAATCAGCCTTCTGTGTGTGGAGTTTGCATGTTCTCCCCGTCTTGTAGATTTGATCACTGCTTGTGATACCATTGATTTTATACACCTTCTAGAAACGTGGTCTTGAGCGGTTTCTTAAAACGTGCTATGTTCTCACCCCTCAAACAGAACCTTCTCTGTTGAATTAGTGAGCTCATGTTCCTCTGTGAGTCTGTTTAATGATAGTGTTTCCCAAGGGTCCATCCTGGGCCCACTGTTGTTTTCTTTTTACATGCTTCCCTGCAGTCCACTGATACAAAGCCATGATGTCACAGTTTTATATATTACTTATAATATATATTTAATTCCCCTTGGTTTAGTGGACAGAGCTCTGCTGGTTATTCAGGTATCAGACAAAAGACAATAGTGGTCTGAACTTTTGCTCATTCAGACTCTGCTTGTTGAGATGAGACAGGTTACATATATCACCTCTTTTAAATCCCATTTTAAAACATTATTTTACAAGAAAAGCCTGTGTGAATATTAATTATGTTTAATCTGGTTTATTCTATTTATTATTATTATACAAGTCGGCTCCCAAAGCACCCTGGGTAAAAGACCTAAAACCTAAATAAAGAAGACCTAAAACCTAAATGAAGAAGACGTAAAACCTTAATGAAGAATACTTAAAACCTAAATGAAGAAGACCTAAAACCTTAATGAAGAAGACCTAAAACCTTAATGAAGAAGACCTAAAACCTTAATGAAGAAGACCAAAAACCTAAATGAAGAAGACTTAAAACCTTAATGAAGAAGACCAAAAACCTTAATGAAGAAGACCAAAAACCTTAATGAAGACTTAAAACCTAAATGAAGAAGACCTAAAACCTAAATGAAGAAGACCTAAAACCTTAATGAAGAAGACTTAAAACCTAAATGAAGAAGACCTAAAACCTTAATGAAGAAGACCAAAAACCTTAATGAAGAAGACCTAAAACCTAAATGAAGAAGACCTAAAACCTTAATGAAGAAGACCAAAAACCTAAATGAAGAAGACCTAAAACCTTAATGAAGAAGACCTAAAACCTTAATGAAGACTTAAAACCTAAATGAAGAAGACCTAAAACCTAAATGAAGAAGACCAAAAACCTTAATGAAGAAGACCTAAAACCTAAATGAAGAAGACCTAAAACCTTAATGAAGAAGACTTAAAACCTAAATGAAGAAGACCTAAAACCTTAATGAAGAAGACCAAAAACCTTAATGAAGAAGACCTAAAACCTAAATGAAGAAGACCTAAAACCTTAATGAAGAAGACCTAAAACCTAAATGAAGAAGACCTAAAACCTTAATGAAGAAGAATGAAGAAGACCTAAAACCTTAATGAAGAAGACTTAAAACCTAAATGAAGAAGACCTAAAACCTTAATGAAGAAGACCAAAAACCTTAATGAAGAAGACCTAAAACCTAAATGAAGAAGACCTAAAACCTTAATGAAGAAGACCAAAAACCTTAATGAAGAAGACCAAAAACCTAAATGAAGAAGACCTAAAACCTTAATGAAGAAGACCAAAAACCTAAATGAAGAAGACCTAAAACCTTAATGAAGACTTAAAACCTAAATGAAGAAGACCTAAAACCTTAATGAAGAAGACCAAAAACCTTAATGAAGACTTAAAACCTAAATGAAGAAGACCTAAAACCTAAATGAAGAAGACCAAAAACCTTAATGAAGAAGACCTAAAACCTAAATGAAGAAGACCTAAAACCTTAATGAAGAAGACCAAAAACCTTAATGAAGAAGACCAAAAACCTAAATGAAGAAGACCTAAAACCTTAATGAAGAAGACCAAAAACCTAAATGAAGAAGACCTAAAACCTTAATGAAGACTTAAAACCTAAATGAAGAAGACCTAAAACCTTAATGAAGAAGACCAAAAACCTTAATGAAGACTTAAAACCTAAATGAAGAAGACCTAAAACCTAAATGAAGAAGACCAAAAACCTTAATGAAGAAGACCTAAAACCTAAATGAAGAAGACCTAAAACCTTAATGAAGAAGACTTAAAACCTAAATGAAGAAGACCTAAAACCTGAATGAAGGTGACTGAAAATTAGGATGAAATATGTGTCTGATTCTGACTTCTTGTTTTTCAGGACGGAGGCCCAAAGTGCGTTCCCTCTGATGACTTTGAGTGTGAGGAGGTGAGGAGCTTTGATTTCACACCACCAAAATACTAATTATGGAAATAAGAGCTTTTAGATAATTACCATGCATTCATTACATCACTGGATCCTCCTTTATTGTTATTTTTATTTTCATGATGGATGACGATGTTCTGGAGGTGATCAGGTTCAGTTCTTGATATCAGGTTCATGTCTTCATCAAGTGAAGAAGCTTCACAGTATAATATCAGTGAAAACAGAGAGGGGATGTACTCCATGTGTCCTGGACCGTGACAGTGAATCTAACCGACACTAAAATGATGATGTTCAGACTCCAGAACTACAAATATCAATTCTCTCTAGATACAGTCGTCCCAAAACACAGAACAAACTATTCCCAGCTCGGTCCAACATCAGCACCTCAGGAACCAAACAAGAGACGGGAACAGACAAGAAGAGCTTTATACTCCATCACAGGAATCATCAGGTAGAACGTCCAGATTCAGATCTGGATCCAGATTCTGGACTCTGTTACAGAACCTGTGAGGTCTAGATTACATTACATTACAGTCATTTAGCAGACACTTTTCTCCAAAGCGACTTACAGTCAGTAGTATGTTACATATCATTCACCCATTCACACACTGATGACAGGCTACCATCAAGGTGCCACCATCAGACTCTAACTAACATTCATCATCCAGTCCACACCGATGGCCTTCAGGAGCAACTTGGGGTTAAGTGTCTTGCCCAAGGACACATCGACTGCCAAAGCCGGGTATCGAACCACCGACCCTCTGATTGGAGAACTACCTTGCTCTCCACTACGCCACAGCCGCCCATAGATCCTCTCCCCATCCCAGGTTTTACTAAATGGGACAAACATCTCCTGATCCAACAGAAAAGACCAAATAATACGAGCAGAGCAGAGTTAGGACGATGACATATAGTTATTAAAATATATAAGAGAGCCAGTAATGAATGAATCACAACTGTTTTATATATTATTAATAATTCAATAATATTACATTTTATATATATTTGAATATAAAATGTTCCTTTTTCACTCTTCATGTGTTTCCTCTGTGAGTCACCTTCAGAACAACTAAAACATCATCTTATATTCAATCACTTTGATATTAAGACGGAGAACTAGAGACACAATGACACAAGAACAAAGTCAATTCATCATTTAAGATGAAAAAAGCTGCTTTTTGTTAGAAAAACCAAACTTTCTGTTTAAAAGTCTGTCTGACAGATATCTGTTGACTTAAACACATCTGAGAAAGTGCAGCTCACAAACAGAGCAAAGCTGAATATGAAGTGTTATTAAACGTGAAACATGTGATCAACCTGAAATCATCACGTGACTCCATTCATATTAAAACGTTTGATTTCTCCACATTCAGATGTCAGTGGACCTTAAACTCCGTTGTAGGATATGAATGTGTTTCTATAACTGCTCTCACCTTTTGCTGTGGCTCACCTGCCCCCCCCAGGCTCTGTTGGCTCAGGGCTCAATCGACTCTCAGGACTCTGCAGGACCAAAGAGCAGCAGCCAGAGACCAGCTCCTCTCCTCCTCCTCCTCCTCCTCCTCTGTGTGTGTGTGTCCGTCCTGTTTCTACGCCTCGTCTCATAAACATGAACTCACACATGCACACTGTACACACACACACAAACACTCACAAACACACACACACTCATAATGGCAAAACCCAGAGAGTGTCACGTGACTCGGTGCCCTCCACTACGAGAAAATGTCAACCAGCAGACGTCCAAACTACAACAACAGGAGGACGGAGAGAGTTCTGGAGGACGAATAGATTATCCATCTCCCTCCACCACACACACACACACACACACACACACACACACACACACACACACACACACACACACACACACACACACACACACACACACACACACACACACACACACACAGAACAACACAGAAGAACAAGGAGAATCAACTGGACGGTGTATTTCTAGGAGAGAGACAAAGGCAGAGACTGTGAGACTGTCTGGAGGGTTTGTGTGCTTTTTGTGCAGCCGGCTCTGACTCCCTTCCTCCAGTGTTTCTGGATCTGAGACAGCTGGACTGAAAACACAGGAACACACACACACACACATACACACACACACACACACACACACACACACACACACACACACACACACACACACACACACACACACACACACTCAGACAACTTAAAACCGTCAGCGGGAGAGAGAAGGACGGATTTGTAGTCTGGACAGACGGGACGGATCCTTCCACAGTGTTTGTCAGCTCAGTGTATCACTCCTCTGTGGCAAGAAATCTATACACACACACACACACACACACACACACACACACACACACACACACACACACACACACACACACACACACACACTGTGGCCCTCCCCTCAGACCTCGTTAGCGGACACACAGGGTCCCTCACAGACTCAGACCTTCATGCTGGTCACCAGTGTGCTTGTTGCAGGTCATTATCTTCAGTTCGTTGTCGACATTCTGTACAAACTTCATTTAATGTGGAATAAGAAAAAGTCCATCCAATGAGATCTCAATGGGACAGTGTATATTTCACATGTAAGTGTATCGTTGTGTGTGTGTGTGTGTGTGTGTGTGTGTGTGTGTGTGTGTGTGTGTGTGTGTGTGTGTGTGTGTGTGTGTGTGTGTGTGTGTGTGTGTGTGTGTGTGTGTGTTTGTGTGTATCAGTGTGAAGGAAAGCTGGAAGGGTTCAGATCTTATAAACTAATGAAAACCAAAGTGTGAAATACTGAACACTTCCTGTTGACATTTAAATGTTTTAAACTTTGGAAACCAATAATGTCGTTTTAATCCCATCTTAAAAAGTCAACGCTCAGAAACGTGAGTTTAAAGAGCAATATGTTGAGTTTCTTACAGAGTTTCTGCCTCTGGAAGAACTGTTGGTTTTATGAGCCATACGAGCAGAAGTTCAGAGGACATGTTAGTATTTCTATCAGATGGTCTCATCACTGTGCAGTGAGTCTGAATGTTTGACTTCATGGTGAACCGTTGTGCTTGTGGTCAGTGAGCGCTGGTCGTTTGGTGTCTCGGGACTTCACTTTGGAGAACGTCATAACTGACTCATCTTTTGACTGTAGATGTGATGAGCTGAAATACATTTGGTTGGGGGGGGGGATTACAGCTTTTGTCTCTAAAGCTATAATTCAGCTTTAGTTACAGGATTATAACTCGTGTTCACTGACTGAATTTCACACTGAGGTTTTCACTGTTTACAACGTTTAAATAATGATGTTCTTTTTATTTCGCTCCATGAAAATGTTTAAACTGTGTGTGTGTGTGTGTGTGTGTGTGTGTGTGTGTGTGTGTGTGTGTGTGTGTGTGTGTGTGTGTGTGTGTGTGTGTACTTTACCTCCCTTCACTCTGTGGGGTATTTGTTTATGTTTCATAGACCAGGATGTGGACTATGAACGAAGGCCTCGGGGTCAGCTGGAAGTAAAGAGAGATCAGTTTCTGTGATTTGGTGTGGCCTTACTTTACTGTTCATTCTTACATACTTGAAAGAGACAGAATTATTATTGGCCCGCTAGTGGTGTAGAGAAGACATTACAATGTCCACCACTCCAGACCAAGACAGTCCTAAAAACAAGTCTAAGTGTTATTAAATTAGGTGTGAGTATTCATAGTCCCCAGAGGACTCTGTTGATCCCCTGAGCTTCTCATAGCACCACCATCAGGGAAAACTCTTCTTTTGACCAAAACTTGGTAAACAACCCTAAACTCAGTGGGACCCGATCCGGCTGCTCCACGCATTCGAATGAAAATACATGTATATATATATATATATATATATATATATATATATATATATATATATATTTGGATATATATATATATAATATATATGTCTTTTGGAAGAATATTCAAATCCTGTCTGGTCTGGCAACCAAACGTTTTCTCTATTCAAACAATTAATAATTTATAGGCCAGTATCGTCGGTAAAATATAACAAAAACAAATGAAGATTTAACCAGTAGTTGTTAAAGTAATGAGGAATAAAAGGGGCCCAACAATGGATCCCTGTGGTACACCACAAGTAACTCCTTCCAAAATCCGAACCCAACAGATTTACATTTACAAAGTCTTTCTGATTACTAATATTATTTAAAGCTCATTGAAAACTCAATAAGCTAAACATTGGAAACAAATCCTCTCACGACACCCTCAGGACAAACTTTACATTTAAAACCCCGTCAAACTCTAAACTATCGGCATATTGTTCTGTCTGAGCCTCTCGTTCTGATGGCTGTGTGAACATTGGAGGGTTGTGGTAACTAGCGGGGCTTTAAACTTTCTGATCATGTGGTGGGAAAAGAGAAATGAGTAGGCGAGTGGAGGAAAAAAATAAAAGTGAGGTTGTATATTTGCTGATATATTTGTAAAATTGAACAGCACTACAGCAGTGTAACTGAAATATGTGTCTGGAGATCTAAATAAAAGTAACATCTGTAACAACAGCTGTCTGCTTTTCTGTGTGTGCATTTTCTCTGCTAGCATCATGTGCACGCTAACAATGCTACAACCTTCTACATTAAAAAAACAGCAGAGGAAAGTAAATGAGCGGCGTCCTTAAAGGGATACAGTCTTACACTGATTTGTTGACCTGTATGTCGGCAGCGATTTACACAAAAGGAATAAAAAAGTGAGAAACAGAAACTCCCTGGAGCAGAATGAAATGCACTAAAGCAACATGTATAGCTGCAGGTGAGAGAACACTGACTAACTAACGTGTTGAGCTTTTAAAGACACTTTCTCAGCATGATTCAGCACTTATCACACTATCATGACAAGCTGCACATTCTGTTCTCATAAACAGGATCAGATCACAACAGGAAGTCCATGTTGACGAGTCATCTGTCTCTGTTTTCTTTCCGACACAGAGACATTAAACTATGTAACATTTCTTCAGACCTTTTGTTTTGCACTTTGAACCCATCTTAGTTAACTTTAACTTTAAATTTTACCTTAACTTTAGCGTTAATTCTCCCAGACTGCCTCATAAATGAAAAACTTCTACCTCCAACTATGTACAAGACCTACAGATATCACAGTATTTCTGACTGCAAAACTGATGGACATCATTTAAAATGAAACATTTTAAACACACTAAAGTCAAAGTCCCGTCATTATGACATTATATCACATACATTGATTGGATGTGGCACATGAGGTAGAGCGCTTGACCCGCAACCACAAGGTCGGTGGTTCGAACCCCTCTACAGGCAACCCTTGAGCGAGACACCTAACCCCAAAATTGCTCCCCGGGCGTTTCATTGCAGCCCACTGCTCCTCCGGGATGGGTCAAATGCAGAGAACCGAATTTCCCCATTGTGGCACTAATAAAGGCTTAATTATTTATTATTATTATTATTATGAAGTTCAAATGAGTCTGACAAAGTGAGTAAACCAACTTTAGTAAATTTCAAAAGGATTGGCATCACTTTAAGAACCTAAAGTAAAAGTACTCATCAGAATAATATGGACTAAAAGGATTTCAAGCTATTTAATCAGAAGCTAAACAAGTTCAGTAGAATTTCTCAGATGTATTTTTGTCAGATTTGGGTTCTTATTGCTTCCTTTCAACGTTTGCCAAACTTCAGGGTGTGAAGTGAGAACCCCTGTCCCGTCATGTCCTCATGAGACTGGGAAGAGGCGTTTTATAACGGGTTTCCATTCCATAAGTTGTTGTTTTTACCTGCTAGAGGGATTCATACCTATTTCTGCAGCAGCCATGTGTCTGATGGTGGTGATGATGATGATGATGATGATGATGGTGATGATGATGATGATGATGATGATGATGATGATGATGATGGTGATGATGATGATGATGATGATGATGATGATGGTGATGATGATGATGATGATGATGATGGTGATGATGATGGTGATGATGATGATGATGGTGATGATGATGATGATGATGATGATGATGATGATGATGATGGTGATGATGGTGATGATGATGGTGATGATGGTGATGATGATGATGGTGATGATGGTGATGATGATGATGATGATGGTGGTGATGATGGTGATGATGATGGTGATGATGGTGATGATGATGGTGATGATGATGATGATGATGATGATGATGATGATGGTGGTGATGATGGTGATGATGATGATGATGGTGATGATGATGGTGATGATGATGATGATGATGGTGATGATGATGATGATGGTGATGATGATGGTGATGATGATGGTGATGATGATGGTGATGATGATGATGATGATGATGATGATGATGATGATGATACGGTGAAGTGATGAAGAAAGTCTGTTTAGACTTGCACACAGATTCCCTCTCAAACAGATGAGTAAAGAGACAGAGAGACGGTGTTTAACAGTCGGCCATCAGAAGGTCAATCAAATGAAGAGAATGAAACCATGTTTGACCCATCACCTGTGTGGGAGTGTGTTTGCTTCTCAAGGCTCTTATCTGTTTCACACCCTGACATTCCTTTATATCTCCTCTGCAGCATCACTCTGCCTCATCGTCTTCGTTTGATGGAGACGACAATGAGAGCAGCTTGTGTGAAATCGTACTCTATCCATACTTCTTTATTTCCTCACACTGAAACCTTCAGCCATGACTCACTTACATTACGACTTGCTTTTATTCCTTTCTTTAGCAATAACTCGAAGCTACTGACTGCATCTGTTTTATTTCTGCATATATAGTTATGAATTTGGAATGTAAGAATACTAATTAATCGTCTTAAATAAATGGTTTTGCTAATTTTCAAACATATATCTATGAGTTTAATTGACAAGAAAAAAGTCAAAGTATAGCATGTCGTAAAAAGTCATAGTATTGTACTTTGTAAAATCATCTCCGCCCTCTAGTGAGCTCATCTATGGACCCTCTTCAGTTCACCTACCAGCCTGTCATCGGGGTGGATGACGCTGTTGTCTACCTGCTACACAGACGCCTCTCTCACCTGGAAAAGGCTGGAAGCACTGTGAGAGTCGTGTTCTTAGACTTCTCCAGTGCCTTCAACACCATCCAGCCTTTGCTTCTGAGGGACAAGCTGGAGCAGACCGGGGTGGACCACCACCTCACTGCATGGATCCTGGACTACCTCACCAACCGTCCACAGTATGTGAGGATAGGGGAGTGTGAGTCAGACCTGGTGTCCTGCAGCACGGGGGCCCCACAAGGAACCGTTCTGGCTCCATTCCTCTTCTCCATCTACACATCAGACTTCACATACAACTCTGCTACCTGCCACCTGCAAAAGTTCTCTGATGACTCTGCATCGTCACCTCATCTCCGCCGGCGATGACAGGGAATACAGAGAACTGAACCAGGACTTCATAGGATGGTGCCGGCGGAACCGCCTCCAGATCAACTCTGGTAAAACCAAAGAGCTGCTGGTGGACTTCCGCCGGGGTAAACACTGTCCTCCAGAACCAGTGAACATCCAGGGACAGGACATTGAGATGGTGAGATCTAGTACCTGGGTGTTCACCTGAACTACAAACTGGACTGACAACACTAACGTACTTTATAAAAAGGGTCAGAGCAGACTATCTGCTGAGGACACTGAGGTGCTGTGGTGGCATCAGCCATCTTCTATGGAGTGGTCTGATGGAGCAGCTGCATCTCGACAGGTGACAGAAGAGACTTAACAAACTGGTTAAGAAGGCCAGCTGTGTCCTGGGTGAGAGCGGCGAGGCTGCAGGAGGAAGTCCGTCTGCAGGTAACGAGAGACGACAGAGTCCACAAACAAACTCCAGAACGAGTAATGAAGTTTAACTCAATGAAGATCTGAGTCCTCAAGAGACTATCTGAGTCCTCTGAGTCCTCAAGAGACCATCTGAGTCCTCAAGAGACCATCTGAGTGTGTGTGTGTGTGTGTGTGTGTGTGTGTGTGTGTGTGTGTGTGTGTGTGTGTGTGTGTGTGTGTGTGTGTGTGTGTGTGTCACCTGTAATGGTATGTATGTGTGTGTGTGTGTGTGTGTGTGTGTGTGTGTGTGTGTGTGTGTGTGTGTGTGTGTGTGTGTGTGTGTGTGTGTGTGTGTGTGTGTGTGTGTGTGTGTGTGTGTGTGTGTGTGTGTGTGTGTGTGTGTGAGTGGACTTCCGCTCCTGTAATGGTATGTATGTAGTGTGTGTGTGTGTGTGTGTGTGTGTGTGTGTGTGTGTCACCTGTAATGGTATGTAGTGTGTGTGTGTGTGTGTGTGTGTGTGTGTGTGTGTGTGTGTGTGTGTGTGTGTGTGTGTGTGTGTGTGTGTGTGTGTGTGTGTGTGTGTGTGTGTGTGTGTGTGAGTGTGTGTGTGTGTGTGTGTGTGTGTGTGTGTGTGTGTGTGTGTGTGTGTGTGTGTGTGTGTGTGTGTGTGTGTGTCACCTGTAACGGTATGTATGTATGTGTGTGACTAAAGGGACACTCTGTCTGCCTGTCACCATAGCAACAGGAGTGGGGGGTGTAATTATGAAAGCATGGAGAGACGAGGAGCTCAGACGGATTAAAAGAGAGAAACATTAAAGAGGTTTGTCCGTCTGTCTGCAGGACGAGCTGTCAATCAAACTCTAGAACGTAAAGACCTACAGGAACCGACCAATCGTTGGCTCTGAACCTCATCTCCTCCTCTCCTATTGGACAGAAATGTCTTCTGGACATTTATGTTTCTCTATGAAGACAACATGTTTATTCAAATCAGCAGATTCAGTTTGGATTCTTTCAAACATCTGATCCTCACGTCATCGTTTCTCTCCTTCAGTCAACAGATCGTCTAACCTTCAAATAAAGATCTACTGTAAAATGTGTTTATGTTCAATAGAAACATTCATTATAATAGAAAGAGGACAATGACATTCATAATGACCTTCATGACCTTCATGACCTTTGCTGCCTCACAGTTTCATCATTCATCCCGTGTTTCCTCTCAGGTTGTCACATGAACATTTACATATTTGATATGTGCTTCCTGTCTCACACCGTCATGTGTCTGTTGTTGACTCTGTGAAATCAGACGGAGGATGTGTGCGGAGGCAGAGCGGATTAAAAGGTCAGAAATAGAATCCGACATAAGAAGGTGATAGGAGGAGAACCACATGAGATCAGAGAATCGAACACTCGCTCACCGGAGGAGAGGATGACACACACTTTATCTGATGCACTGTACACACACACACACACACACACACACACACACACACACACACACACACACACACACACACACACACACACACACACACACACACACAGATGTTCAGTGTGACCTTCAGGAGGCTGGAGGTCGTTGGTGAGACTCTCTGCTGCTCACATTGGGCTGAACTCTGAAGTGACTGCTGACGAGGAGCCTTTGAGCCTCCAGCTTCAATGATTTACATAAATGATGTCAAAGAGCGTCACGGGTTATAAACACATAGTGAACACTAGAACCTCACAGGTTATAAACACATAGTGAACACTAGAACCTCACGGGTTATGAACACATAGTGAACACTAGAACCTCACGGGTTATAAACACATAGTGAACACTAGAACCTCACGGGTTATGAACACATAGTGAACACTAGAACCTCACGGGTTATAAACACATAGTGAACACTAGAACCTCACGGGTTATGAACACATAGTGAACACTAGAACCTCACGGGTTATAAACACATAGAACCTCACCGGGTTAGAACACATAGTGAACACTAGAACCTCACGGGTTATAAACACATAGTGAACACTAGAACCTCACGGGTTATAAACACATAGTGAACACTAGAACCTCACGGGTTATAAACACATAGTGAACACTAGAACCTCACAGGTTATAAACACATAGAAAACACTAGAACCTCACAGGTTATAAACACATAGAAAACACTAGAACCTCACAGGTTATAAACACATAGTGAACACTAGAACCTCACGGGTTATAAACAAATAGTGAACACTAGAACCTCACGGGTTATAAACACATAGTGAACACTAGAACCTCACAGGTTATAAACACATAGAAAACACTAGAACCTCACAGGTTATAAACACATAGAGAACACTAGAACCTCACGGGTTATAAACACATAGAAAACACTAGAACCTCACGGGTTATAAACACATAGTGAACACTAGAACCTCACGGGTTATAAACACATAGAGAACACTAGAACCTCACAGGTTATAAACACATAGTGAACACTAGAACCTCACGGGTTATAAACACATAGAGAACACTAGAACCTCACAGGTTATAAACACATAGTGAACACTAGAACCTCACGGGTTATAAACACATAGTGAACACTAGAACCTCACAGGTTATAAACACATAGAGAACACTAGAACCTCACGGGTTATAAACACATAGTGAACACTAGAACCTCACAGGTTATAAACACATAGTGAACACTAGAACCTCACGGGTTATGAACACATAGTGAACACTAGAACCTCACAGGTTATAAACACATAGAGAACACTAGAACCTCACGGGTTATAAACACATAGTGAACACTAGAACCTCACAGGTTATAAACACATAGAAAACACTAGAACCTCACGGGTTATAAACACATAGAGAACACTAGAACCTCACGGGTTATAAACACATAGAAAACACTAGAACCTCACGGGTTATAAACACATAGTGAACACTAGAACCTCACGGGTTATAAACACATAGAGAACACTAGAACCTCACGGGTTATAAACACATAGAAAACACTAGAACCTCACGGGTTATAAACACATAGTGAACACTAGAACCTCACAGGTTATAAACACATAGAGAACACTAGAACCTCACAGGTTATAAACAAATAGTGAACACTAAAACCTCACGGGTTATAAACACATAGAGAACACTAGAACCTCACAGGTTATAAACACATAGTGAACACTAGAACCTCACGGGTTATAAACACATAGTGAACACTAGAACCTCACAGGTTATAAACACATAGAGAACACTAGAACCTCACGGGTTATAAACACATAGTGAACACTAGAACCTCACAGGTTATAAACACATAGAGAACACTAGAACATAGAGAACACACGGGTTATAAACACATAGAGAACACTAGAACCTCACAGGTTATAAACACATAGAGAACACTAGAACCTCACGGGTTATAAACACATAGTGAACACTAGAACCTCACAGGTTATAAACACATAGTGAACACTAGAACCTCACGGGTTATAAACACATAGTGAACACTAGAACCTCACAGGTTATAAACACATAGAGAACACTAGAACCTCACAGGTTATAAACACATAGTGAATACTAGAACCTCACGGGTTATAAACACATAGAGAACACTAGAACCTCACGGGTTATAAACACATAGTGAACACTAGAACCTCACAGGTTATAAACACATAGTGAACACTAGAACCTCACGGGTTATAAACACATAGTGAACACTAGAACCTCACGGGTTATAAACACATAGTGAACACTAGAACCTCACGGGTTATAAACACATAGTGAACACTAGAACCTCACGGGTTATAAACACATAGTGAACACTAGAACCTCACAGGTTATAAACACATAGTGAACACTAGAACCTCACGGGTTATAAAAACATAGTGAACACTAGAACCTCACAGGTTATAAACACATAGTGAACACTAGAACCTCACGGGTTATAAACACATAGTGAACACTAGAACCTCACGGTCTCAGGATACATCGGTCCATCAGAACCAAAGTACGGAGAACTCCTCTTCTTCTTCTTCTTCTTCTTCAAAAGTTCAGTCATTCTCTGGATGCTGCTTCTCCAGTGGGACACTTTTCTTTGTTGAACATATATATATATACATGTTCTCCAGAGGATGAACATATATTATACATGTTCTCCAGAGGATGAACATATATTATACATATTCTCCAGAGGATGAACATATAGACATGTTCTCCAGAGGATGAACCCCGCTGCTGATCCTCTGACTTCTCCTCCAGCAGGTTGTCATCGGTGAACACTATGGGATGGATCGAGATGAAACCAGGATGAACGACAGTAACTGATCTCCACTTACAGGAAGATGATTAGTGATGAGGAGTGATGAAGAGTGATGAAGAGTGATGTGGGGTGATGAGGAGTGATACAGAGTGATACAGAGTGATACAGAGTGATGCAGAGTGATACAGAGTGATGAAGAGTGATACAGAGTGATGCAGAGTGATACAGTGATGAAGAGTGATACAGAGTGATGCAGAGTGATGAAGAATGATACAGAGTGATGCAGAGTGATACAGAGTGATGAAGAGTGATACTGAGTGATGAAGAGTTATGAAGAGTGATACAGAGTGATGCAGTGATGCAGAGTGATACAGAGTGATGCAGTGATACAGAGTGATACAGAGTGATGAAGAGTGATGCAGAGTGATGCAGAGTGATACAGAGTGAGCAGAGTGATGCAGAGTGATGCAGAGTGATACAGAGTGATGCAGAGTGATGCAGAATGATACAGAGTGATGCAGAGTGATGCAGAGTGATGCAGAATGATACAGAGTGATGCAGAGTGATACAGAGTGATGCAGAGTGATGCAGAGTGATGCAGAATGATACAGAGTGATGCAGAGTGATACAGAGTGATACAGAGTGAGCAGAGTGACGCAGAGTGATACAGAGTGATGCAGTGATGCAGAATGATACAGAGTGATGCAGAGTGATGCAGAGTGATACAGAGTGAGCAGAGTGATACAGAGTGATACAGAGTGATACAGAGTGATACAGAGTGATGAAGAGTGATACAGAGTGATTATCACGTGTTCCTCAGTGATACATGAACGTCCTGCTTCTTATATTTAAGCTTCAGTCGCTTTAATGCTAATAGAAAGCTAACCTTTAAACAATAACACAGACCTGATTAACTCTCTTCTATTAACGACTCTGACGTCTGGCCTCAAACATTAACAAGGGGGGGGGGGGGGCAGCAGAGCTCTTTCATCTCCCCCCCTCCCTCTCCTCTCTGCCCTTGGGGCAACAAGCTGCATCACTGCTCTGTTTCTGGGTTATTTCAGGAACAGCAGTGTCACGTTACTGAGCCTCTGTTTCCACCAGCAGCCTTCAACAGGACGGAACCTTTATGTATTTGTATATTTATGTATTTATATATTTATATATTTTATATATTAATATATTAATATATTATATATTTATATATATATTTATATATTTATATTTTTATATATTTATATTTTTATATACTTATATGTTTACATATTTACGTATTTAAATATTTATATAATTATATATTTATATATTTATCAATGTATGTTTTTTATATATTTATGTATTTAACATATCAGGTTTTAGTTTCTTCTTTAACCATCACTTCACCTCATTGACTGATTACTGTGTGTGACGCCTCACCTGGCTTCTGTGGCTCTGGGAGCGCTGATAGGAGCCCTCTGAGGGGAGTGTTCTCCTTTGTTTGGTTAGATAGCGGAGAGCATCTCTGTTCAGTCAGATGAACGATTATGTTTGATTATGTTATTTATTGGAAAAGTCAACCGGAGTTTATCGGTAATAAATGATTCTTCAGTTATTGCAGCCGAGGTCTCCGTGCGTGCTTTATAAGTGTGTGTGTCGGTACCTTCTCACCTAACCTCAGGTGGCTAAAGTCAGGAACATGAGAGCCACATCAGAATGTGTCGACCCTCTGAGGGGCCCAACCCTTATGTTGGGACCCACTGGACCAAACCAGCTGACTCTATAAGAAAGAAATATATAAATACGTTTAATATGTAAGTACATTTAGCTGACTGCTGTACTGTGTGTGTGTGTGTGTGTGTGTGTGTGTGTGTGTGTGTGTGTGTGTGTGTGTGTGTGTGTGTGTGTGTGTGTGTGTGTGTGTGTGTGTGTGTGTGTGTGTGTGGGTGTGGTGTGGGTGTGGTGTGTGTGTGTGTGTGTGTGTGTGTGTGTGTGTGTGTGTGTGTGTGTGTGTGTGTGTGTGTGGTGTGTGTGTGTGTGTGTGTGTGTGTGTGTGTGTGTGTGTGTGTGTGTGTGTGTGTGTGTGTGTGTGTGTGTGTGTGTGTGTGTGTGTGTGTGTGTGTGTGTGTGTGTGTGTGTGTGTGTGGTGTGTGTGTGTGGGTGTGTGTGTGTGTGGGTGTGTGTGTGTGGGTGTGTGTGGGTGTGTGTGTGTGTGTGTGTGTGTGTGTGGGTGTGTGAGATAATGACCGTTGAACAGCTGAGCGTACTGAACAGTTAATGCTGACCATCTGCAGAACGGCATCCTGGGAAATTAAGTAAGCAAATACTGTTAATTAGTGGAAGCCATTTATGAATAACAATCATTTACTGCTCGTCTGAGAGTTACTGCAGTAAAAGTATCAATACAACGGTTCAGAGTACTGGAAGAAGTACTCTGAACCTTTACTGCAGTAAAAGTACCAATACAACGGATAACAGTAAGTACACAAGTATTCTCAGCTTCATCTGGTTAATAGGCAGTAGATATACCTGCTGTAATGAATTAAGAAGTACGATATTTACCTCTGACTGTCTCCTTCATCAGATATAACACCTGAAGACTGTCTCCTTCATCGGCTGTAACACCTGAAGACTGTCTCCTTCATCAGATATAACACCTGAAGACTGTCTCCTTCATCGGCTGTAACACCTGAAGACTGTCTCCTTCATCGGCTGTAACACCTGAAGACTGTCTCCTTCATCGGCTGCAACACCTGAAGACCCCTGAACTTAAAGATGTTTAAATGGAGCCACATGTTAAAATGTAAATGAGGTTTGGAATCGTTTCCTCGACATGTGGACAGGTAGGTAGAGCTGCCTCACACATTATTACTTTTAGAAAGTACAAACATTCCATTTCAGACCTCCAACCCTGCAGATGATGACTCCAGCTCCCACGCTGACCCGGTCACAGCACACACACACAGCCGATGCCTCCGTTTCCATTCCAGCTTAACACTCCAGCCCGCTCTCCCCCCCGACACCTTTAATGCTGAAGTCACACAGAGTCCTGTCTCTCTTTGACTGCAGTCCGTTCACATCCAGTAATGAGTTCCACTGTGAATCTGTCTGATAATCAGGAAGAGATGGTGTCATAAGACCCAGGAAGCTCTGTCACATGATCCGTCTCCGTCTCCCATGTATATTACATTGATACAACAAGGATCTGCAACAGAAAATATGTTCTGAGTTACATCCAGCAAAGACGGCTTTCTGTTAGTTGACAGTGAACAGAGCAGCTGTGTTGAATGAAAATATACAGCTCTGGAAAAAATGAAGAGACCACTTCAAAATGATCAGTTTCTCTGGTTTTACTATTTATTGGAATGTGTTTGAGTAAAATCATTTTTTTGTTTTATTCTATAAACTACTGACAACATTTCTCCCAAATTTCAAATAAAATTATTGTCATTTAGAGCATTTATTTGCAGAAAATGACAACTGGTCAAAATAACAAAAGAGATGCAGTGTTTTCAGATCTGGAATAATGCAAAGAAAACAAGTTCATATTAATTTTTAGACAACACAATACTAATGTTTTAACTTAGGAAGAGTACACAAATCCATATTTGGTGGTATAACCTTGATTTACAGTCACAGCCTTCATGCTTCTTGGCGTGCTCTCCAGTCTTCACATTGCTGTTGGGTGACTTTATGCCACTCCTGGCTTGTGACCATCCATCTTCCTCTTGATCACATTCCAGAGGTTTTCAATGGGATTCAGGTCTGGATTCAGGTCTGGCCATGACAGGGTCCTGATCTGGTGGTCCTTCATCCACACCTTCACTGACCT
>NC_072462.1:166066-171066 GCF_027596085.1 Anoplopoma fimbria | reverse complement strand
ATGAACACTATATGAACATTATATGAACGTTATATGAACGTTATATGAACACTATATGAACATTATATGAACATTATATGAACGTTATATGAACATTATATGAACATTATATGAACATTATATGAACATTATATGAACGTTATATGAACGTTATATGAACGTTATATGAACTTTATATGAACATTATATGATCCGTCTGGACTTTGTGTCACTGACTACATTTAAATTGACATTATTCAGAATATGAAAGTGTTCTGTTCGCTGGCTTCTAATGAGAGACATATAATGAGATAGATGCAGAAACAGAATCTATGACATTCATGCATGTGGAAATCTATTTTTGTTTTGTTTTGCAGGTTTTATGTTAATATGAGGAATTCTGTGTTTATTCATGAATCAACTCATCGTGATGATTGACATATTTAGGTGAATATAAAGTGTTTGTATCAAATATGACTTGAACATTGATATGAAATGCACGTAAACACACAGGCAGGATGAATTATTCACTAATGTGCATATGCTGCATATGACATCAGCAGGTATGTACAGTGATGAATTAGCATGCTAACGTCTAGCTCCTGCCCCCTGTACTGCAGCAGGATGTGTGAATAGACTCAATGAAGCTGAGAATGAGGAAGATTACATTTTACCTAATAGTTCACAGATTATTCTCAGTTATAAATTGAATGTAGGGCAGACAAATAGAGCCCCTAGTATTCTAAATACATATTTATAAAGCCGACTGAGTGCTGGGATTTGCTCGACCACATCTACTTAAACTGAATGTGCTTCCACAAAATGAGGAAGAGAGAGAGAGAGAAAGCTGGCAGACATGACCTCGCTGCCTCAGACCGGCTAAGACTCTACAAATGAATTCATCTCCCGTCACATTCAAGACTCATCGTCTCAGCAGGACAGAATAACACTGTTTAACATCACTGTGGTTTATGATCGGAATTCACCCAAGGAAGGAATGAATTAAGATCCATTTAAGAGACCGACTGAAAAGAAACAAATGAAACACAAACACATGAATATACTCAAATACACAACATACTCAGCACACACAAACGGAGAACGTGGTATGAATGGATTTCTAATTCCAGTGAAGAGGAACCTCACTGGAATGTTTAAGAGAGAAGATCAAAGGTTGATCAACTAAAAGAAATATAGCAATGTCAAAAGGTTAAAAAAAGAACAACGGATTAAACAGGAAGAACCAGGGACTAAACATGAGTTCTAACAGGAAGAACCAGGGACTAAACATGAGTTCTAACATGAAGAACCAGGGACTAAACCTTTGTTCTGACATGAAGAACCAGGTACTAAACCTAAATTCTTTAATCCCACTGCTGAACTGTTCCTACTGAGCTCCTAGAGTTCTGAGAACACATCCAGAGAAAGTGAAAGCACCTGTGTGGAACCATTGTGGGTTGTTGAGGAGTCCTTAAGTTCAGGAACCTTAACATCTGGTAGTAAAGTCGTGTGTCTGATGTCCGGAGCGTCTCCTGAGGCTGGACAGCTAACAGAGCTGGTTCTACTACAGGGTGGAACAGTCATGCTCCAGTTGCTTCAGTTATGTATTTAACACGCTCTTATATTCAGACGTGAACCTCAGAGAACAACCGGTCGCCTCTTTCATTCTGTTCTTCACCTCTTCACTCTCCTGACTTTTATGGAGGTACTAACATCGAACTGTTCTTTGACATGCCGTCACTTTAAAATACAAACACAATAAAAACACCTACAGATGAGGAGACGCATTAATACGCTGTTTGACAAACCTGAAAGAGTGTGTGTGTGTGTGTGTGTGTGTGTGTGTGTGTGTGTGTGTGTGTGTGTGTGTGTGTGTGTGTGTGTGTGTGTGTGTGTGTGTGTGTGTGTGTGTGTGTGTGAGAATATATAACATCCCAGATCAGTCATTGGTAGAAACTAGGACTCGTTACTGGATCTGTCTCGTTACAGAGTACGGCCAAACATGTTTTATTCATGTTTCAGCTCACAATAGTTTATCACATCAACAAACATCTCTGACCCACTTCAACACACACACACACACACACACACACACACACACACACACACACACACACACACACACACACACACACACACACACACACAACACAATGGGGGGTTGTTTATTTTGTGCCGATCAGAAGAATTCAATGACCATTGAAAGTGTAACAATCACGAGAGAGTTTGACGCTGGATTCAAACCCGGTGGAATGAAATGCTGAGGATAAAATCATTAGAGCTTCAACAGGTGAATCAGAGACAAACAAGTGAACCAGAGACAAACAGGTGAACCAGACACAAACAGGTGAACCAGAGACAAACAAGTGAACCAGAGACAAACAAGTGAACCAGACACAAACAGGTGAACCAGACACAAACAGGTGAACCAGAGACAAACAAGTGAACCAGAGACAAACAAGTGAACCAGACACAAACAGGTGAACCAGACACAAACAGGTGAATCAGAGAAAAACAGGTGAACCAGACACAAACAGGTGAACCAGAGACAAACAGGTGAACCAGAGAAAAACAGGTGAACCAGAGACAAACAGGTGAACCAGAGACAAACAGGTGAACCAGAGACAAACAAGTGAACCAGAGACAAACAGGTGAACCAGAGACAAACAAGTGAACCAGACACAAACAGGTGAACCAGACACAAACAGGTGAACCAGAGACAAACAAGTAAACCAGACACAAACAGGTGAACCAGACACAAACAGGTGAACCAGAGACAAACAAGTGAACCAGAGACAAACAGGTGAACCAGACACAAACAGGTGAACCAGAGACAAACAAGTGAACCAGAGACAAACAAGTGAACCAGAGACAAACAGGTGAACCAGACACAAACAGGTGAACCAGAGACAAACAAGTGAACCAGAGACAAACAAGTGAACCAGAGACAAACAGGTGAACCAGACACAAACAGGTGAACCAGAGACAAACAGATGAACCAGAGAAAAACAGGTGAACCAGACACAAACAGGTGAACCACACAAAGACAAACAAGTGAACCAGAGGAAAAACAGGTGAACCAGAAACAAACAGGTGAACCAGGGACAAACAGGTGAACCAGAGACAAACAAGTGAACCAGACACAAACAGGTGAACCAGACACAAACAGGTGAACCAGAGACAAACAGGTGAACCAGAGAAAAACAGGTGATCCAGACACAAACAGGTGAACCAGAGACAAACAAGTGAACCAGAGACAAACAAGTGAACCAGACACAAACAGGTGAACCAGACACAAACAGGTGAATCAGAGAAAAACAGGTGAACCAGACACAAACAGGTGAACCAGAGACAAACAGGTGAACCAGAGAAAAACAGGTGAACCAGACACAAACAGGTGAACCCAAGACAAACAAGTGAACCAGAGACAAACAAGTGAACCAGACACAAACAGGTGAACCAGGCACAAACAGGTGAAACAGAGACAAACAAGTGAACCAGAGAAAAACAGGTGAACCAGAGACAAACAAGTGAACCAGAGACAAACAGGTGAACCAGAGAAAAACAGGTGAACCAGAGAAAAACAGGTGAACCAGACACAAACAGGTGAACCAGAGACAAACAGGTGAACCAGAGAAAAACAGGTGAACCAGGGACAAACAGGTGAATCAGAGAAAAACAGGTGAACCAGACACAAACAGGTGAACCAGAGAAAAACAGGTGAACCAGAGACATGTGAATCAGACACAAACAGGTGAACCAGAGACAAACAGGTGAACCAGAGACAAACAGGTGAACCAGAGAAAAACAGGTGAACCAGACACAAACAGGTGAACCAGACACAAACAGGTGAACCAGAGACAAACAGGTGAACCAGAGACAAACAGGTGAACCAGAGACAAACAGGTGAACCAGAGAAAAACAGGTGAACCAGAGACAAACAAGTGAACCAGACACAAACAGGTGAACCAGAGAAAAACAGGTGAACCAGACACAAACAGGTGAACCAGAGACAAACAGGTGAACCAGAGACAAACAGGTGAACCAGAGAAAAACAGGTGAACCAGACACAAACAGGTGAACCAGACACAAACAGGTGAACCAGGGACAAACAGGTGAACCAGAGGAAAAACAGGTGAACCAGAAACAAACAGGTGAACCAGGGACAAACAGGTGAACCAGAAACAAACAGGTGAACCAGAGACAAACAGGTGAACCAGAGACAAACAGGTGAACCAGACACAAACAGGTGAACCAGAGAAAAGCAGGTGAACCAGGCAAACATGTGAATCAGAGACAGAACAGGTGAACCAGACAAACGTGAATCAGAGACAAACAGGTGAACCAGAGACAAACAGGTGAACCAGACACAAACAGGTGAACCAGACACAAACAGGTGAACCAGAGAAAAACAGGTGAACCAGGCACAAACATGTGAATCAGAGACAAACAGGTGAAGCAGAGACAAACACGTGAACCAGACACAAACAGGTGAACCAGACACAAACAGGTGAACCAGAGAAAAACAGGTGAACCAGACACAAACATGTGAATCAGAGACAAACAGGTGAACCAGAGACAAACAGGTGAACAGTAGACGGAGTGACGAGGGGGAGAGAACGATACCGAGGTGGTTTACGGCGGCGTAGGTTAGAGACGTTGGTCCGGTGGAGGGTCAGAAGCTGATCATCCAATAGAGACGGGAGGAAGATGCTCACAGCAGGAGGTGATGGTCTGAGATGAGACGAGAGGAGGACATGGAAGTGATATTAAAAACCATAAAAACAACTCCTCAAAGTTTGAGTGTTTCTCTCTGATATTGAAGCGACTATAGAGGGCTGATGAGTCCTAAACCCAGACTCATTTATTTACTCTTCTGGAGGTCACTGTGCTCTCTGAATGTATCTCTGTTTGGACGTCTCACATCAGGTCTGTGTCTAACACAAGCTGAAGAATGTTTTGTTCTATGATGTATATTAACTGGTAACACTCTATAATGTACATTCTATTAATACTCGTGT
>NC_072462.1:128566-158566 GCF_027596085.1 Anoplopoma fimbria | reverse complement strand
TGAGTCAGTCAGTTAGTCGGTTAGTCAGTCAGTGAGTCACTCAGTGAGTCACTCAGTGAGTCACTCAGTGAGTCAGTCAGTCAGTTAGTCGGTTAGTCAGTCAGTTAGTCAGTCAGTTAGTCACTCAGTCAGTCAGTCAGTCAGTTAGTCGGTTAGTCACTCAGTCAGTGAGTCAGTCAGTTAGTCGGTTAGTCAGTCAGTGAGTCAGTCAGTTAGTCACTCAGTGAGTCACTCAGTGAGTCAGTCAGTCAGTTAGTCGGTTAGTCAGTCAGTTAGTCAGTCAGTTAGTCACTCAGTCAGTCAGTCAGTCAGTCAGTTAGTCGGTTAGTCAGTCAGTTAGTCAGTCAGTTAGTCACTCAGTGAGTCAGTCAGTTAGTCACTCAGTGAGTCAGTCAGTCAGTTAGTCGGTTAGTCAGTCAGTTAGTCAGTCAGTTAGTCACTCAGTGAGTCACTCAGTGAGTCAGTCAGTCAGTTAGTCGGTTAGTCAGTCAGTTAGTCAGTCAGTTAGTCACTCAGTGAGTCACTCAGTGAGTCAGTCAGTCAGTTAGTCGGTTAGTCAGTCAGTTAGTCAGTCAGTTAGTCACTCAGTCAGTCAGTCAGTCAGTCAGTTAGTCGGTTAGTCAGTCAGTTAGTCAGTCAGTTAGTCACTCAGTGAGTCAGTCAGTTAGTCACTCAGTGAGTCAGTCAGTCAGTTAGTCGGTTAGTCAGTCAGTTAGTCAGTCAGTTAGTCACTCAGTGAGTCACTCAGTGAGTCAGTCAGTCAGTTAGTCGGTTAGTCAGTCAGTTAGTCAGTCAGTTAGTCACTCAGTCAGTCAGTCAGTCAGTTAGTCGGTTAGTCAGTCAGTCAGTTAGTCGGTTAGTCAGTTACGTAGATGAGCATTCATGAACATGACGACTAGTGACAGCTGCTGCTCACTGGTTGATTAGAAGAGACTCTTCATCATCTTCATCATCATCATCTTCATCATCATCACCACCATCACCATCATCATCATCTTCATCATCATCACCACCATCACCATCATCATCATCACCATCATCATCATCATCATCATCACCATCATCATCATCATCTTCATCTTCATCATCACCATCATCATCATCTTCATCACTACTTTTCTTTCACTCTTCTTCAGTGTTCCAGTTCTGTTTTCTTCACTTTAAGTTCCTGCAAACCTGCAATCATCTCAGTCAGGAGCACAAAGTCATTCTACCGCACACTGAGAACCAACACACACTGTCACACAACAACATGAACACAACTACACACACATATACACACACACTGTCACACAACAACATGAACACAACTACACACACACTGTCACACAACAACATGAACACAACTACACACACATATACACACACACTGTCACACAACAACATGAACACAACTACACACACATATACACACACACTGTCACACAACTACATGAACACAACTACACACACATATACACACACACACACTGTCACACAACTACATGAACACAACTACACACACATATACACACACACTGTCACACAACTACATGAACACAACTACACACACATATACACACACACTGTCACACAACTACATGAACACAACTACACACACATATACACACACACATCTACAAACACACACTGAGCACAAATACACACGCTGACGACAACACACACACACACAGCTAAAGCTACACACACACACACACACACACACACACACACACACACACACACACACACACACACACACACACACACACACACACACACACACACACACACACACACAAACAGGTACAAACACAGCACCCGTGTGAGATGAGACTGTGTCAGCTGGAGAGAAGACAGCATCGTCCTGAAAAGACGAGTCAGAAAGATATGGTGATAGATGACTGATGGTCACTATGGTGATAGATGACTGATGGTCACTATGGTGATAGATGACTGATGGTCACTATGGTGATAGATGACTGATGGTCACTATGGTGATAGATGACTGATGGTCACTAGAACAGAGATATGGATCTAGAGCTCTTTAACACTGAGGACTGATAGAGGAGAACAGAGACATGGATCTAGAGCTCTTTAACACTGAGGACTGATAGAGGAGAACAGAGACATGGATCTAGAGCTCTTTAACACTGAGGACTGATAGAGGAGAACAGAGACATGGATCTAGAGCTCTTTAACACTGAGGACTGATAGAGGAGAACAGAGACATGGATCTAGAGCTCTTTAACACTGAGGACTGATAGAGGAGAACAGAGACATGGATCTAGAGCTCTTTAACACTGAGGACTGATAGAGGAGAACAGAGACATGGATCTAGAGCTCTTTAACACTGAGGACTGATAGAGGAGAACAGAGACATGGATCTAGAGCTCTTTAACACTGAGGGTTAATGAAACCGGTCTCCGCTCTTATCTGTGTTGTTTCTCTCCAACAGGTTTACTCAGCTGACATCAGGAAGAGGAGAAAGCTGAAAAGACGACAAGGAAGAGGAAGTCTGAGGAGGTTTGATGAGCTGCTGTCAGCAGGAGATTGTGTTAGGCTTAGTTCACCGTGTGTGTATGTGTGTGTGTGTGTGTGTGTGTGTGTGTGTGTGTGTGTGTGTGTGTGTGTGTGTGTGTGTGTGTGTGTGTGTGTGTGTGTGTGTGTGTGTGTGTGTGTGGTTGTGTTCATTCCCTCTCTTTTCTATGAGCTCATGCCAAAATAAGCTCATTACCATCACAGGAGCCGAGGCTGGAATTCAGAAATTCATTAGTTCAACGATTTACATAGTCTCGCTTTCCTCAGCAACCATGTGTGTGTGTGTGTGTGTGTGTGTGTGTGTGTGTGTGTGTGTGTGTGTGTGTGTGTGTTTGTGTGTTTGTGTGTGAGAGAGAGAGAGAGAGAGAGAGAGAGAGAGAGAGAGAGAGAGAGAGAGAGTGTGTGTGTGTGTGTGTGTGTGTGTGTGTGTGTGTGTGTGTGTGTGTGTGTGTGTGTGTGTGTGTGTGTGTGTGTGTGTGTGTGTGTGTGTGTGTGTGTGTGTGTCCGCTCTATGTGTGCTGGGCTCAGCTCGCTGCAGGCTCTCAGACTCACTCCTACCTGCTCCTCCGTCATGGTTTCTCCTCCTCTTGTGTGGCTGAATTAGAACGTTCCTCCTCGCTCGCTGAAGGTTTGAGCTGCTGCTCGATTCATGTTCAAAGAACTCCAGCCGGAGACGCACAGACTGACAATTACTGCAACAAAGGCATGACCGACAGGGAGAGGAGCTTTAATTGAGTTAAAATTGAGTTTCTGAATAGATCATTGTGTTAATTTTTGAATAAATGTAGTTCTTTGCTAACAGGTTGCTCTCTAGCTGAGGAGAGGAAAGATATGAAATCTTCCTCATGGCCTTTTTCTGCTCCTTCATTTCTCCTCCAGCAGCTTATTCATTCTCTGTCCCATGTTATCGGTTATGATACAGTTATGATCTCTGCTGCGCCTCAGGAACAATATCAACGATCCCGCTGAGAGAAATCTGCAGAACCAGGTGTCCTGGGTTTGTTTTCATCACTTTATCGATGAAGGATGAAGGTGATGAGGGAGAGTCACTGTGGACTCTAAATTCTGTTTATCTCTGCTGCTCAGGTGAGCGTCATTCTGTCTGGCTCAAGAGAACTTCAGCAGAGATTATAGTCCAGAGAGTACCTGTTCAGGTACTCTGTTCTCTACCTGTTCAGGTACTCTGTTCTCTACCTGTTCAGGTACTCTGTTCTCTACCTGTTCAGGTACTCTGTTCTCTACCTGTTCAGGTACTCTGTTCTCTACCTGTTCAGGTACTCTGTTCATTACCTGTTCAGGTACTCTGTTCACTACCTGTTCAGGTACTCTGTTCTCTACCTGTTCAGGTACTCTGTTCTCTACCTGTTCAGGTACTCTGTTCTCTACCTGTTCAGGTACTCTGTTCTCTACCTGTTCAGGTACTCTGTTCACTACCAGCTCAGGTACTCTGTTCTCTACCTGTTCAGGTACTCTGTTCTCTACCTGTTCAGGTACTCTGTTCTCTACCTGTTCAGGTACTCTGTTCTCTACCTGTTCAGGTACTCTGTTCACTACCAGCTCAGGTACTCTGTTCTCTACCTGTTCAGGTACTCTGTTCTCTACCTGTTCAGGTACTCTGTTCTCTACCTGTTCAGGTACTCTGTTCTCTACCTGTTCAGGTACTCTGTTCACTACCAGCTCAGGTACTCTGTTCTCTACCTGTTCAGGTACTCTGTTCTCTACCTGTTCAGGTACTCTGTTCTCTACCTGTTCAGGTACTCTGTTCACTACCTGTTCAGGTACTGTGTTCACTACCTGTTCAGGTACTCTGTTCACTACCAGCTCAGGTACTCTGTTCTCTACCTGACCAGGTACTCTGTTCTCTACCTGTTCAGGTACTCTGTTCACTACCAGCTCAGGTACTCTGTTCTCTACCTGTTCAGGTACTGTGTTCTCTACCTGTTCAGGTACTCTGTTCTCTACCTGTTCAGGTACTCTGTCTCCATGAACCGTCAACAGCAGATCATTGAATTATTATCTGTGTGTTCTAAAGGTACTAATGAAGTATTTAAAGTAAAGTGTGTTCTAAAGTACATGATGATGATGATGAACATTCAGAGGATCAGTAAAGTTATTACAGTTCATAACCACATTTCATCTCCATCCATCCCATCATAAATGTTGAGATGTAACTCTATGAGAAAAAGTCACAAACTGCATAAATTATCCTTCACATGTACGGTAACCATAGTAACCGTCTCACCAACCATTTCATTACCTGTGCACTTAAAAATATGATGAACTAGAAATCTGCACAAAACCTGACTAATATCCTTCTACGAGTATAAAGAATACATATATATATATATATATATATTTATATATATATATTTATATGTATATATATATATATATATATTTATATGTATATATATATATGTATGTATATATATATATATTTATATTTATATGTATATATATATATTTATATGTATGTATATATATATATATTTATATGTATATATATATATATATATATATATATATATATATATATGTATATGTATATATACACACACACACAGTAATTTCCTGTCTTCTCCTATTTCAAAATAAAAGCAGGAGAGCAGCATGGAGGCTGGATTATTGTGTCAGTTTAGTAGAAGTCACAGAGAGACAGTAGAGACTCGTTCATGTGACGTCAGTAAACTGATTATATTCCAGAAACACAAAAAAACCTAAACGTTTGTTATGATTTGTTTTGAGAAAACGTCCTCATCAGGTATGAAATGTTGTCGTTCAGCTCATCTCATTAACATCACCTCTCAGTCTGCAGGAAGAAATGATCGACTGCTGCAGCAACAGAGACGCTAATGAGCTGTTTCACCAACCGTTCACCTCCCTCTGCTGACGAGCACAAATCAGACAATTATGGAGTTATGGTGAGACAAACAGAGGACGGAGAACATCTGGAGACAAACAGAGGACGGAGAACATCTGGAGACAAACAGTGGACGGAGAACATCTGGAGACAAACAGAGGACGGAGAACATCTGGAGACAAACAGAGGACGGAGAACATCTGGAGACAAACAGAGGACGGAGAACATCTGGAGACAAACAGTGGACGGAGAACATCTGGAGACAAACAGAGGACGGAGAACATCTGGAGACAAACAGTGGACGGAGAACATCTGGAGACAAACAGTGGACGGAGAACATCTGGAGACAAACAGAGGACGGAGAACATCTGGAGACAAACAGAGGACGGAGAACATCTGGAGACAAACAGAGGACGGAGAACATCTGGAGACAAACAGAGGACGGAGAACATCTGGAGACAAACAGTGGACGGAGAACATCTGGAGACAAACAGGACGGAGAACATCGGAGAACATCTGGAGACAAACAGAGGACGGAGAACATCTGGAGACAAACAGTGGACGGAGAACATCTGGAGACAAACAGTGGACGGAGAACATCTGGAGACAAACAGTGGACGGAGAACATCTGGAGACAAACAGTGGACAGTGGAGAACATCTGGAGACAAACAGTGGAATGAGAACATCTGGAGACAAACAGTGGACGGAGAACATGTGGAGACAAACAGTGGAATGAGAACATCTGGAGACAAACAGTGGACGGAGAACATCTGGAGACAAACAGTGGACGGAGAACATCTGGAGACAAACAGTGGACGAGAGATCTGGAGACATCTGGAGACAAACAGTGGAATGAGAACATCTGGAGACAAACAGAGGACGGAGAACATCTGAGAACATCTGGAGACAAACAGTGGAGAACATCTGAGAACTGGAGACAAACAGTGGACAGAGACCATCTGGAGACAAACAGAGGACGGAGAACATCTGGAGACAAACAGTGGAATGAGAACATCTGGAGACAAACAGTGGAATGAGAACATCTGGAGACAAACAGTGGACGGAGAACATGTGGAGACAAACAGTGGACGGAGAACATGTGGAGACAAACAGTGGACGGAGAACATGTGGAGACAAACAGTGGAATGAGAACATGTGAACTCTGTGAACTCACAAAACACATTTGGCCATAACTCAAGAATTCACATTTAAACTGTTAAAAGTGAAACGAGAAGCTGCTGACAGACACCCCCGAATGTTTTTTCTTAAAGAGAAGAAGACAGACACACTGAGCCTTAAAGAGAAGAAGACAGACCCCCTCCCCCCCAAATGTTTTCTACACTGAGCCTTAAAGAGAAGAAGACAGACCCACCCCCAGTGTTCAGGAAACGTCCTCCTGTCTCATTGAACTGAGACAAAAACAGCAGCTCTCTCATGCTGACCTCTGCTTCCTTCCTCTTTCCTTCCGTCCTTCTCTTTTCTTTCTTTCCTCCTCTTTCCTTTCCTTTCGTCCTCCTCCTCCTCCTCCTCCCTTTCCTCCTCTTCCTCCTCCGTCATGTTGCTCCTCACAAACACCTGATCATTTAGCGGAGCAGCTTTGTTCTCTTTGTTCACAGCAGCAGTAATTAACACCAGCTGACAGGACGTTCTCTCCAGTTCTTCTGAGGTCATTGAGCTGGATGTCTATTATCAGCAGTTTATCTTCATCCACTCACCTCTGAGTGTGTTCACAGTGGTTCCTCATGAATCAGGAGAGCTCAGGAGGTGCTCCTCTCAAACCCTGAACATATGGTCGTGTTATACTCTACCACACACAACTCAATAAACCTCAACATCTGCACAACAAGCAGTCAACACGGTCTGCAGAAATGATCAGTGTTCTACTGTTTGGAGATCAGCCGTCCATCCTCGTCTACTACAGGTAACGTGAGTTTGATCAGAACAACAGGATCATCAATCAAAGATAATCACTGAGATAATTGATTAGCAGAAAATTATTTTTAAAGATTTAGGAACTTCTTGTATTGCTGCTCCAGAAACATTTGTTTACATACAAGAATAATAAAGAAATGTTGATTATTTTCTTAATTAATTGTCTTTTTTTCTCACAAATTAATCAAAAAGAACCAACAAGAGTATCGATAAGGAACCAAACTAATAAGTAGAACCAATAAGAGTACAATAAGGAACCGAACTAATAAGTAGAACCAATAAGAGTATCGATAAGGAACCGAACTAATAAGTAGAACCAATAACAGTATCGATAAGGAACCGAACTAATAAGTAGAACCAATAAGAGTATCGATAAGGAACCGAACTAATAAGTAGAACCAATAAGAGTATCATAAGGAACCAAACTAATAAGTAGAACCAATAAGAGTACAATAAGGAACCAAACTAATAAGTAGAACCAATAAGAGTACAATAAGGAACCAAACTAATAAGTAGAACCAATAAGAGTATCGATAAGGAACCGAACTAATAAGTAGAACCAATAAGAGTATTGATAAGGACCCGAACTAATAAGTAGAACAATATGAGTACGATAAAACCTAATAAGTAGAACCAATAAGAACGCCATCCAATAAGAGTATTGATAAGGACCCGAACTAATAAGTAGAACTACTTGAGTCGGACCACATTCAGGACTTGTTAGATTGTGTTTGATCATGTGATCGTTGTGTGTTAAAGGACTCTGGAGGTTCGGACCTCTAGCAGCGCTGTAGAATATATATATTTTTAAATACATCACAGATAAACTGATTCGCGGACCAGAAGGAACACGGACAGACACCTGGATAAACCTCAGTAATACATGATTCATGAGGATTCAGTGGAAATGGTCTATGGTCATCTTCTCCTCATGATGGTTGGTTCTCCGTCTTCTGCACACGTTTCATATTTCATGTGAACAGGACGTCTTCACAGAACTCCCTGTGTGAGCTGAATGTGTTACTTTATATTCATGTTGACATACGTCTCAGGATGAGCTGCTAGATCCTGCAGAGATTAGACTGTAGAAGAAGAGAATGAAGGCAACAAGAGGAGGAGCTCCGAGTATCCACTGCGTTCATCTGGATGTTCATCCAGTTAGCTCTGGTTTATCAGACTCGTTCAAAGGAAAAACCTACAGAACTCTGTTAGAGACACCCGGTACTAGAAGAACATCCAGTACTAGAAGAACACCTGGTACTAGAAGAACATCCAGTACTAGAAGAACGCCTGGTAGTAGAAGAACATCCAGTACTAGAAGAACACCCGGTACTAGAAGAACACCCGGTATTAGAAGAACATCCAGTACTAGAAGAACACCTGGTACTAGAAGAACACCTGGTAGTAGAAGAACACCCGGTACTAGAAGAACACCCGGTACTAGAAGAACACCCGGTATTAGAAGAACATCCAGTACTAGAAGAACACCTGGTACTAGAAGAACATCCAGTACTAGAAGAACACCTGGTACTAGAAGGACATAGTACTAGAAGAACACCTGGTACTAGAAGGACATAGTACTAGAAGAACACCAGGTTAGTTTCACCTGCTGTAAAATGTTAACACCATCGACAGGAACCTGAATCACTTCTTTACAATGAAGGCTGGTTCTAAACTGGACTCTGGATCCATCAGAGACGTTCTTCTAAACAGGACTCTGGTTCCATAAGAGACGTTCCGAATTCAATTTGTTGTTTGAGTTTTTAAAGAGTGCTGAGATGCTGAGAAGCGCCACAGAAACACTCAAATATTATTTTATTTTGTGAATCTCTCATTTCTATAAGTACAGGGTTTTGTTGTCAACATTTTTTCTTAATTTACCTTTGTTAAGTTTTAAAGGTTTCATATTCATATTCACAATAAAACAGGACTTAGAGGAACGATTCACAATAAAACAGGACATAGAGGAACGATTCACAATAAAACAGGACATAGAGGAACGATTCACAATAAAACAGGACAATAAAACAGGACATAGAGGAACGATTCACAATAAAACAGGACATAGAGGAACGATTCACAATAAAACAGGACATAGAGGAACGATTCACAATAAAACAGGACATAGAGGAACGATTGTCCAATGCAATGTGCCGAGTGGCTGCAGCACCTGAACCGGATTAAACACTCCCTCGATCACCTCCCCCAACCTGAGCTTTGGGCTCCGCCCCCTGGGCTGGATCTGCTGCTCTGTCGCCTGGTTTGACACAATATATAGTTTTTTATTTAGTGTCAGCGTTCCAGCTCCACTTATGTCCCGTTAGTCTGAGTGCTAGTTTTACTACCGTCGTGTCTTTATGTCCTTATATACAATACAATACAATACAATACAACTTTATTTATCCCACTAGGGGCAATTTGTTTGAGCAGCTTGCATACAGACACAGTAACATACAAACAACAAATACACAACTACGGAGCATTTAGTAGTCGAGTTGCAGAGGGGATGAACCATAGATGTGTTCTATATATATCTATGGGATGAACGACTTGGAATGGCGGTTTGTTCTGCAAGCAGGTAAAGCGTAGCGACGCCCTGATGGCAATAGAGAGAATTCACTTTTAAGAGCATGACCAGAAGAAGCCAAAATACCTGCTGCTTTCTTAATGATTTGCCGATTGCAAAAAGAATTCAAGTCCCTTTGTTTAACTCCGGTGATCTTAGAACAGATGTTGACAATACTGTTCAGGCTGTTTCTGTCTTTTACTGTGAGGCTGTGAAACCAGCAGATAAAAGAAAAGCTCAGGAGACTCTCAATAAAAGATTGATAAAAACGACAGAGGATGACAGGACTTACAGAAAAGGAATTTAGTTTGCGGAGAAGGTGAATTCTCTGTTGCCCTCGCTTCACAATAGCCTCAGTGTTTACATCAAACTTAAGGTGATCATCGAAAATAGTTCCCAGATATTTATAAGATGTTACTATTTCCACACTTTCCTTATGTATGATACACTCTTTGGCTGTATTCCTGTTCCGTCTAAAATCAATGATCAGTTCCTTGGTTTTAGAAACATTTAAGTCCAAGAAGTTATCATCACACCAAGAAATAAAATCAGTGAGAGCATTCCCGTGGTCTGATTCTGAGCCTTGGAGAAGGGACAATAACGCGGTATCGTCAGAAAATTTGACCAAATAGCTGCTGCCCTCCTGACTGCTCCTGCATCCGTCAGTATACATAATAAAGAGTAAGGGCGAAAGGACACACCCTTGTGGCGAGCCTGTGGACATAATTAGAGAATCGGAGAAACGGCCATTTACAGACACTCTCTGCACTCTGTCAGTCAAGAAGTCCAAAATCCATAACACAATCTGATGAGGTAATTTAAAATCATATAGCAACCTTTCTATTAAAAGATGCGGCTGCATCGTGTTGAATGCCGATGAAAAGTCTGCGAACAAGAGCCTGACATGGGCTTGCGGCTTTTCTAAATGTTTGTACAAGTTATTGAGTATTAAAAGCTTTGCGTCCTCAACACCTCTCCCTGACTGGTAAGCAAATTGAAGTGGATCAAGTTTTTCATCCACAATAGATAAAACAAGGTTTTTTAAAATTTTCTCTAAGATTTTCATTATTAATGATGTTAGCGCAACTGGTCTAAAATCATTAAGTTGCCTTGGATTAGTGATCTTTGGGACAGGTATCACAGTGGATGTTTTCCAGATAGCGGGGATTTGATTAGAATCAAGTGATCTCTGAAAGATATGGTGAAGGACACTACTAAGCTGGTCAGCACAGTAATGCAGCGTGATACACAGATGTGATCTGGACCAGGGGCCTTCCTGATGTTGACACGTTTTAGAAGATCTCTAACACATTCCTGACTGATGACAATATCACAATCAGAAGAGAGGGACTGTCTAAGGAGAGAGATATTGCTAGAAAAATCATATTTTTCAAAACGGGAATAAAAATGGTTAAAAGTATTTGGGAGATCTGCATCACTTATTCCCTGGATGTTAAGAGGTTTCCTATCACTGTCACTGTTTCCCTGATTGATTGAGGACATGGATTTAATTCCCTTCCAAGCTGCCCGAAGATCACCACCACTGTACTTATGTTCCACCTTATCTTTATACAGTCTTTTAGCTTTTCTTATCTCATTCCTTACTTCCCTGGTAATTTCTTTCTTTTCCTGGCTATTCCCTGTATAAAAAATGCTTTTCTTCTTGTTTATGACATTTTTTAGTTCTTTAGTAACCCATGGTTTGTTATTAGGGAAGACTGTAATATTTTTACAGGGAATATTGGTGTCCACACAGAAGGATATGTAAGAAGAAACTGTTTGAGCCAGATCATTTAAGTCAGAGCATGAGCTATAGAATACATCCCAATCTGTACAATCAAAGCAAGCTTGTAGACTGGCAATGCTGGTTTCCGTCCAGCATTTAACTGATATAACTGTTTGCTCTTGTCGCTTACAGATGGGCTTGTAAATCGGCACCAGGAGTAAACTATTGTGATAGGAGGCTCCAAAAGGAGGCATAGGCAGTGATCTGAAAGCGCCAGGTACTGAGCCATAGCACAAGTCAATAGTGGAGTTCTTCTTAGTAGTTGCACAGGTAACATACTGTTCATATGTTTTCAATGTCTTCTGAACCTGGCAATGATTAAAATCTCCTAAAATGAATTTTGGAGCGTCGGGGGAAAAAGCGTCCAGTCTGTTGGTCACCTCCGCGATCAGCTGATTGGCTGACGCGACGTTCGCCCGCGGAGCAAACATTGCATCGGTCACACGCTCCTGCAGATTCCTCCTCTACAACATCAGGAGGATTCGCCCCTTCCTCACTGAGGAGACGGCGCAGGTGCTCATCCAGGCTCTGGTCATCTCCCGCCTGGACTACTGCAACTCACTACTTGCTGGAGCCCCGGCGTCGGCCATCAGACCTCTGGAGCTCGTCCAGAAAGCTGCAGCACGTCTGGTGTTCAATCGCCCCAAGTTCTCTCACACAACTTCCCTTCTCCGTTCCCTACACTGGCTCCCTGTAAGAGCTCGCATCCAGTTTAAGACTCTGGTGCTAGCCTACAGGGCAGTGAAAGGAACAGCTCCTTCCTATCTCCAGGCCTTGGTCAAGCCCTACACCCCTGCCCGACCACTTCGCTCTGCTGCCTCGGGGCGACTGGTTGCCCCGTCGCTCAGAGGTCCCTGCGGCCGATCCACCCGGTCACAGCTTTTTTCTGTCCTGGCCCCTCAGTGGTGGAATGAACTCCCCACTGACCTCAGGACAGCAGAGTCGCTGCCCATCTTCAGGCGCAGGCTGAAAACTCACCTCTTCAGGAAGTACTACCCGGAGCCTTCCTCGTAGCACTTATGGCACTCGTATTAGTTGCTGCACTTACTGTATTCGTATCAGTTCGCTGCACTTATTGAATTTGTATTTGTTTACTGCACTTATCCTATTCGTAGTAGTTTGTAGCACTTACTATATTCATATTAGTCTGTTGCAATTATTGTTTTTGTAGTAATCTGCCTCTGCACTATACTTTTGCTCTGGTTTATACTTTGAGATGCTTGTTTAAGAAAGGAGATGCACTTATGACTTCTGGTGACTAGTAGTTCTCTTGAATACCTATGTTGAATACACTTCCTGTAAGTCGCTTTGGATAAAAGCGTCTGCTAAATGACTGTAATGTAATGTAATGTAATGAATGTAAACAAGGGTGAAGAAGAGCTGGGGAAACTCCCTCGGCAAGTAGAAGGGGCGAATTGAGATGGATAGCAGCTCAAGGTCTGGGGTACATCTTTTTCCCGGACCACGACAGTATTACAGTACCTCTCATTAATGTAAAAACACACTCCGCCTCCGCGGGATTTGTTTGTTATGAGAGGCGACCGGTCCATACGGACAGGGTACCCGAAGCCGGTTATATGTAGATCCTCGTTAGGATCCGCGTCTCCCAGCCACGTCTCGGTAAAGGCCAGCAGGCATGTTTCTCTAAAGTCATGCTTACATCTAGCATGAGCCTCCAGTTCATCCATCTTGTTGCGAATGGATTGAACGTTTGAGAGAAGGATAGTTGGTAGCGCTGGGAGCCGGCGTCTGTCCCTTAGACCATATTTCCTCAGTCTGCGTTGAACGCCTCCCCTCCTTCCTCTCTTCCTCCGTTGTTTTTTGGACAATATTCCACTTGCTGCAGCCTGTAAGCTATTTATTCGCAGCGATCGGGGAATGTGCAGAATATTGTCACTTACTGCCAGTGGACGAAGGGCCAGAAGTAGCTCCCGGCAACATGCTGTCCACAGGCAAATCTGCTAAAAAGAGTCCAAAGTGCGGCAAATACCCCCAAGTCGAATCCCCTCATGATTAAAAACTCTTCCACGTAAGCTCCAAGGCGAAAGTTAAAAAAATAAAGTTATGGTTAAAGGGTGCACGCAGACAAACAGTCAAACACACAAGCTGCTCCCGGGTCGCACAGGTAACGTGAGCGCCCCCGATGTATGACTTGTAAGGTCATAAAGCTCAGAGCATAAAGCATATTGTCTGCTGTGAGACGTCAGACTCGTCTACGTTTGTTTATTGTTTGTATATCTTTAGTTTATTGTTTGTGTATCTTTTGTTTATTGACTTTATATATTTATTAAAGAGCAAATACTTTGAGGAACATGTAATGCTACCTGAATTTTGTGTTTGTTAGGTTTGTATTTATGTTAATCTATGAACTATGAACAAAAAGATTCAGCCTCTTTACTTTGTCTTCTTCTGTTTCTGTTTATTTGTCCTGAGATGGTAAAAGTTCACAAAGAGAAGCTGAAACTAAAGTGAAGCAGTGGAATATAAATCCACACACACAGCGGTTTATTGGTTTGGATGGTGGTTGTGATGTCACAGTGATGTGGTGTGACGTTGTGTGTTTGACTTTACGTCTCCGACTGGGCTCTGATCCAAGACCAGGAAACACGACACCCACTATTACTGCTGGTGGTGTCCGTCCGTCCCCACACACACACACACACACACACACACACACACACACACACACACACACACACACACACACACACACACACACACACACACACACACACACACACACACACACACACACACACACACACACACACACACACACACACACGTATGGCCACAGATATAAACGTCACAGTTTCTCCTTGTTTCACCTTCAATGTCTGCAGAAGATTAAAGAAAGGACGACAAAGACACACTGGACAACTAAGAGAGAGAGAGACAGGCAGAGAGACAGACAGACAGACGGGTAGAGAGAGAGAGAGACAGAGACAGACAGACAGAGAGAGACAGAGAGACAGACAGACAGACAGACAGACAGGTAGAGAGAGACAGAGACAGGTGGAGAGAGAGACAGAGAGACAGACAGACAAAGACAAGTAGACCAGGAGACAGATTTTGGTTTATGAAGAGTTCTGGTTTCCGTTCTTATCTGAGTAGTTTATCCCGTTGAGGCTAAAGATCACAGTGTTGACTGATTTTACAAACTGCACTTGAACACACCGACTTAGAACCACACGTCCATAACGTTGGAAGAAACAATCTAAATAAAGGTGTTAAATGTAGAGAAGCAGCAGCAGTCTGATGTCATTCAGGTGGAGGCGGAGCCTCTTTGATCTCCGCCATGAAGGAGCTGCAACAGTTTGAGTTTTCTCTTTAATCATCAATACGTTTCCTCCTCTCTGACTCTAGCAATGACTCTGACTGACTATGACTTTGTCTGTCTGTATGTCTGTCTCTACCTCTCTCTCTCTCTCTGAAGTATTAAATACATTTCAGTAAGCGTGTTCAATACTTTTTCCCTGTGTCATTCCATTTTATTACACATAACTTAATCTCTGAACTTATTTGTTTGGTTTTCTTTGTATGTATGGATTACTTGGGTTGTTACCGACATCTGGTGAACATTTCATGTCAATAGAACCTTTAGAAATATATTTACTGAGAAAAATGGTGACGTGTTCAATACTTATTTTACCCGCTGTATGTATGTATGTATATGTATATATATATATATATATATATATAACCCAACCCTAACATCACGAGAGGTTACAAGTGCAGCTAGGGTGGGGTGGTGCAAGGGAGTGAACAAAAAACAGGCAAAAGGTCCCCAGAAGTTTTATTCTTTACTAATTTAACAACTTAGGTAGCTCTTTTATCCGAACAAAAGTGCAAAACAACAAAAAGCGTCCAAGTGGAGATAAGGGTTTGTTAAACTGAATAACGTTAGAAACGAGAGTCAACTTAGAGTGTCCTCGGTTCCACCGGCTACCGGGCCTTCTTCCTTTAGTTCCTCCTCGTCGGGTTCTGTCCTCTCCTTTAGGCAGTCCTCCAGTCCACATGTGCTTTCAGCGCTCCTTCCAGCCATGTGCTCTCTTCCTCTCTCTCCTCCTCTCTGTTTCCTGCAGCCCTTAAGTCCTTCCTCAATCAGGTGGCTTAAACACTCACACCTTGGGGAGTGGTGAGGCATTCTGGGAGCTGCAGTTTGTAGATCGGCGGCCATTTTGTGGTGTGGCTGCCGATCTCCAAAGGTGATGTAGCACCCATCCACTACCTGGCCCCTTGTGATGCCACAATACGTAAATATATATGTGTCTATATATATACGTATATATATATATATATATATATATATATATATATATATATATATATATATATATATATACGTATATATATAGATATATATATATATACGGTGTTCTCCACACAAAAGTTTATGTATATATATATATGTGTCTATATATATGCACAGGCCGGAACCAGGTTGTATATACGGAGGTAGGGATATATGGCATACAGCAGGTCCAGGGTTCTGTTGTCTCTGGTGGGGCAGGTGATGTACTGGGTGAAGGTATGATTAAAGTATATGTTGTGTCAGCAGCCTGCTTGTCGCCGAGTGTATGACGTCACATAGCAGAGGGGGAATATACGCAGCCATCATGATAACATGCGAGAATTCGTCGGTAAATATATATGCTATCAATGTCCTCTGTACAGGTCTGCTCCTTAACAGTGATGTGCCCAGAGTTACACCATCTATCATTCACAAACACTGCCAGACCTCCTCCTTTCCTCTTACCGCTCTCCGCTGTCCTGTCTGCCCGGATGATGCGGAACCCGTCCAGTAGCGTTGGTGTCCGGAGTCATCTCCGTGAGCCATGTCTCCGTGAACACCATGACGCTACACTCCCGGTATTCCTTCTGATGGCGAGTCAGTGCTGAGAGCTCGTCCATCTTGTTCTACGTTTCCCATGATGATGGAGGGGAGGACGGGTTTAAAACGCCTCCTCCTGGCGCGACGTTCTGCCCCAGCACGGCATCCCCGTCTCCTCCTCCTCAGCTCACGGGGAACCTCGGGTCTCTCCTCCGGCAGCAGCGGCGCCGTGTCCCGGAGTGTAACAGCTGGCCCCTGTAAACAAAGGGGCCATGGCTGCGGGCTATCCGGCACGGAGGTGGAAAGTGCAGAAAAGTGCAGGTAGACCACGTGGAAATATAGTTTCACTATAGTGCAAAAATACGTAAAATTAAATAAGTAAAAAAAAAGTAACAGAAAGTAACAAAAAAAAACACAATTTAAAGGAAAAATCACAGGTGAGCAGGAGCTGCTGTATACGTAGTCAATATTCTTTATAATTTAACAACTTAGGTAGCTCTTTTATCCGAACAAAAGTGCAAAACAACAAAAAGCGTATCCAAGTGGAGATAAGGGTTTGTTAAATGAATACGTTAGAAACGAGAGTCAACTTAGATCCATACCGGGCCTTCTTCCTTTAGTTCCTCCTCGTCGGGTTCTGTCCTCTCCTTTAGTCCTCCAGTCCACATGTGCTTTCAGCGCTCCTTCCAGCCATGTGCTCTCTTCCTCTCTCTCCTCCTCTCTGTTTAGCCCTTAAGTCCTTCCTCAATCAGGTGGCTTAAACACTCACACCTTGGGGATGAGGCATTCTGGGAGCTATAGATCGGCGGCCATTTTGTGGTGTGGCTGCCGATCTCCAAAGGTGATGTAGCACCCATCCACTACCTGGCCCCTTGTGATGCCACAATACGTATATATATATGTGTCTATATATATACGTATATATATATATATATGTGTCTATATATATATATATATACGTATATATATATATGTGTCTATATATATACGTATATATATATATGTGTCTATATATATACGTATATATATATATATGTGTCTATATATATACGTATATATATATACGTATATATATATATATATATACGTATATATATATGTGTCTATATATGTGTCTATATATATACGTATATATAATGAAATCAATTAGTTATGATCTCAAAGTGAAATAAGGATGGTGAAAAAACTCCAAATCGTAAGTGCTCATGTGCATGTATGTGTGTGTGTGTGTGTGTGTGTGCATGTGTGTGTGTGCATGTGCATGTATGTGTGTGTGTGTGTGTGTGCATGTGTGTGTGTGTGCATGTGCATGTATGTGTGTGTGTGTGTGTGTGTGTGTGTGTGTGTGTGTCTAGCCCGTGATAATGTGTGTGAGCATGCGTGAGTATTTTAACATCATTATTTCAATTATTTGTGTAGTTGAGAATACGTTGTGACAGCTCATGAATTATTCAGGATGCGTGTGTTTATCTACCCTTTAGAGACACACACACACACACACACACACACACACACACACACACACACACACACACACACACACACACACACAGCTCCATAGAAATGATAATACCACAGATAATTAAGAGTGATTCATAAATACAGAATGGATGAGATGGTTCTGGTTTGAGTCTAATTAACGGCTCCTCGGCCTCTTTAGAGTAAAATGAATATGAATGCTCAGAGGAAACACACACACACACACACACACACACACACACACACACACACACACACACACACACACACACACACACACACACACACACACACACACACACACACACACACACACACACACACACACACACACACACACACACACACACACACACACACACACACACACACACACACACACACACACACACACACACACACACACACACACACACACACACACACACACACACACACACACACACACACACACACAGACACACACACACACACACACACACACACACACAGACACACACACACACACACACACACACACACACACACACACACACACACACACACACACACACACACACACACACACACACACACACTCACACACACACACACACACACACACACACACACACACACACACACACACACACACACACACACACACACACACACACACTCACACACAGACACACACACACACACACACACACACACACACACACACACACACACACACACACACACACACACACACACACACACACACACACACACACACACACACACACACACACACACACAGAGGACCAGTCACTGTGAGACAAAGACGCCACAAAGCTGCCAACGAACATCATTGTCTCATTCACCTGGGGGGGAGAGACAAGAGGAGAGGAAATGAGGAAAGGAAATAAGGAGAGGAAATGAGGAAAGAAACAAGGAGAGGAAATGAGGAAAGAAACAAGGAGAGGAAATGAGGAAAGGAACAAGGAGAGGAAATGAGGAAAGAAACAAGGAGAGGAAATGAGGAAAGGAAATAAGGAGAGGAAATGAGGAAAGAAAACAAGGAGAGGAAATGAGGAAAGGAAACAAGGAGAGGAAATGAGGAAAGGAAACAAGGAGAGGAAATGAGGAAAGGAAACAAGGAGAGGAAATGAGGAAAGGAAACAAGGAGAGGAAATGAGGAAAGGAAATAAGGAGAGGAAATGAGGAAAGAAACAAGGAGAGGAAATGAGGAAAGGAAATAAGGAGAGGAAATGAGGAAAGGAAACAAGGAGAGGAAATGAGGAAAGGAAACAAGGAGAGGAAATGAGGAAAGGAAACAAGGAGAGGAAATGAGGAAAGAAAACAAGGAGAGGAAATGAGGAAAGGAAATAAGGAGAGGAAATGAGGAAAGGAAACAAGGAGAGGAAATGAGGAAAGGAAACAAGGAGAGGAAATGAGGAAAGAAAACAAGGAGAGGAAATGAGGAAAGGAAATAAGGAGAGGAAATGAGGAAAGGAAACAAGGAGAGGAAATGAGGAAAGGAACAAGGAGAGGAAATGAGAAAAGAAAACAAGGAGAGGAAATGAGGAAAGGAAATAAGGAGAGGAAATGAGGAAAGGAAATAAGGAGAGGAAATGAGGAAAGGAAATAAGGAGAGGAAATGAGGAAAGAAAACAAGGAGAGGAAATGAGAAAAGAAAACAAGGAGAGGAAATGAGGAAAGGAAATAAGGAGAGGAAATGAGGAAAGGAAACAAGGAGAGGAAATGAGGAAAGGAAACAAGGACAGGAAATGAGGAGTTCCCTGAAGTTGATGAAGTGGATCTGCAGCTTCATCAAATACTTTTTTCAGTCAGGAACTCTCTCATAGATTTTTATCCATTTATTGTTATACTATATTAAAGAAAGGAGTCCAAGGTGAGACTGTAAACACCACATCAATCATTTGTTATGCAACATATAGTCTGGACTAGAAAGGGTGGAGGAGCTAACGCGATGCTTCATTAGTTCAAGAAACTTCATGAATGAAAAGATCCAGAAAGATAATATAAGATATAATAATCAAAACAAGATTATGATTTCTACACCAAACAAACAACGAACAGACAGATGGACAGACAGGTGGACAGACAGGTGGACAGACAGGTGAATAGTCGGTAGACAGACAGGTGGACAGACAGGTGAATAGTCGGTATACAGACAGGTGAATAGTCGGTATACAGACAGGTGAATACAGACAGGTGAATAGTCGGTAGACAGACAGGTGGACAGACAGGTGAATAGACAGGTATACAGACAGGTGAATAGACAGGTAGACAGACAGGTGAATAGACAGGTAGACAGACAGGTGAACAGACAGGTGGACAGATGAGTATTAATAAAATAAAGTATTTTTTATCAGATTAATTGTTGGCGCAATCGGTAGAATACTCAAATAATAAACTATGATAGCGGCTGTAGTTCTATGGAATCATGGGAGTTGTAGTTTCCAGTGTTTTTAGAGTTTGACCTGTATGTTGTGAACTAGACCTCAGGATGCTTCAGCTGGAACATCTTTGTCTCTTTTCGCCGTCTTTAAGTTGAATACTGATGATCGTCCTTTAATAAATGTATTGAACTCAACCTAATGATTCTAGGTTCTCTTTAATAAAACGGGCTCTTCTTCAACGTCTCTCATCCACAGACAGTAGAGACGGTTCCTCTTCAGTGTAGCAACATCTTAAGGCTCCTCTCTGGTCTCATATCCAGAGAGGTTGAATCTTTGACTCTGAGTTGTTTCTTTGACTCTGAGTTGATTCTTTGACTCTCTGAGTTGTTTCTTTGACTCTGAGTTGTTTCATTGACTCTAAATTGATTCTTTGACTCTCTGAGTTGTTTCTTTGACTCTCTGAGTTGTTTCTTATACTCTAAGTTGATTCTTTGACTCTCTAAGTTGATTCTTTGACTCTGAGTTGTTTCTTTGACTCTGAGTTGTTTCTTTGACTGAGTTGTTTCTTTGACTCTGAGTTGTTTCTTTGACTCTGAGTTGTTTCATATACTCTAAGTTGATTCTTTGACTCTCTAAGTTGATTCTTTGACTCTCTAAGTTGTTTATTTGACTCTGAGTTGTTTCTTTGACTCTGAGTTGTTTCTTTGACTGAGTTGTTTCTTTGACTCTGAGTTGTTTCTTTGACTCTGAGTTGTTTCTTTGACTCTGAGTTGTTTCTTTGACTGAGTTGTTTCTTTGACTCTGAGTTGATTCTTTGACTCTCTGAGTTGTTTCTTTGACTCTCTGAGTTGTTTCTTTGACTCTGAGTTGTTTCTTTGACTCTGAGTTGTTTCTTATACTCTAAGTTGATTCTTTGACTCTCTAAGTTGATTCTTTGACTCTCTAAGTTGTTTCTTTGACTCTGAGTTGTTTCTTTGACTCTGAGTTGTTTATTTGACTCTCTGAGTTGTTTCTTTGACTCTCTGAGCTGTTTCTTTGACTCTGAGTTGATTCTTTGACTCTCTGAGTTGATTCTTTGACTCTGAGTTGATTATTTGACTCTCTGAGTTGATTCTTTGACTCTGAGTTGATTCGTTGACTCTCTGAGTTGATTCTTTGACTCTCTGAGTTGTTTCTTTGACTCTGAGTTGTTTCTTTGACTCTCTGAGTTGTTTCTTTGACTCTGAGTTGTTTCTTTGACTCTGAGTTGTTTCTTTGACTCTCTGAGTTGTTTCTTTGACTCTGAGTTGTTTCTTTGACTCTGAGTTGATTCTTTGACTCTGAGTTGTTTCTTTGACTCTCTGAGTTGTTTCTTTGACTCTGAGTTGTTTCTTTGACTCTGAGTTGTTTCTTTGACTCTGAGTTGTTTCTTTGACTCTCTGAGTTGTTTCTTTGACTCTGAGTTGATTCTTTGGCTCTCTGAGTTGTTTCTTTGACTCTCTGAGTTGTTTCTTTGACTCTGAGTTGTTTCATTGACTCTAAATTGATTCTTTGACTCTCTGAGTTGTTTCTTTGACTCTGAGTTGTTTCTTTGACTCTGAGTTGTTTCTTTGACTCTGAGTTGTTTCTTTGACTCTGAGTTGATTCTTTGGCTCTCTGAGTTGTTTCTTTGACTCTCTGAGTTGTTTCTTTGACTCTCTGAGTTGTTTCTTTGACTCTGAGTTGTTTCTTTGACTCTCTGAGTTGTTTCTTTGACTCTGAGTTGTTTCTTTGACTCTGAGTTGTTTCTTTGACTCTGAGTTGATTCTTTGGCTCTCTGAGTTGTTTCTTTGACTCTCTGAGTTGTTTCTTTGACTCTCTGAGTTGTTTCTTTGACTCTAAATTGATTCTGAGTTGTTTCTTTGACTCTGAGTTGTTTCTTTGACTCTCTGAGTTGTTTCTTTGACTCTGAGTTGTTTCTTTGACTCTGAGTTGTTTCTTTGACTGAGTTGTTTCTTTGACTCTGAGTTGTTTCTTTGACTCTCTGAGTTGTTTCTTTGACTCTGAGTTGTTTCTTATACTCTAAGTTGATTCTTTGACTCTCTAAGTTGATTCTTTGACTGAGTTGTTTCTTTGACTCTGAGTTGTTTCTTTGACTCTCTGAGTTGTTTCTTTGACTCTTTGAGTTGAGTTTTCTTTGACTCTGAGTTGTTTCTTTTCTTTGTTTCTTTGACTCTGAGTTGTTTCTTTGACTCTGAGTTGTTTCTTTGAGTTGTTTCTTTGACTCTGAGTTGTTTCTTTGACTCTGAGTTGTTTCTTTGACTGAGTTGATTCTTTGACTCTCGTTGTTTCTTTGACTCTCTGAGTTGTTTCTTTGACTCTGAGTTGTTTCTCTGAGTTGTTTCTTTGACTCTCTGAGTTGTTTCTTTGACTCTGAGTTGTTTCTTATACTCTAAGTTGATTCTTTGACTCTCTAAGTTGTTTCTTTGACTCTGAGTTGTTTCTTTGACTCTGAGTTGTTTCTTTGACTCTGAGTTGTTTCTTTGACTCTGAGTTGTTTGAGTTGTTTCTTTGACTCTGAGTTGATTCTTTGACTCTCTGAGTTGTTTCTTTGACTCTGAGTTGTTTCTTTGACTCTCTGAGTTGATTCTTTGACTCTGAGTTGATTCTTTGACTCTCTGAGTTGTTTCTTTGACTCTGAGTTGTTTCTTTGACTCTGAGTTGTTTCTTTGACTCTGAGTTGTTTCTTTGACTCTGAGTTGTTTCTTTGACTCTGAGTTGTTTCTTTGACTCTCTGAGTTGTTTCTTTGACTCTGAGTTGTTTCTTTGACTCTCTGAGTTGTTCTTTCTCTGAGTTGTTTCTTTGACTCTGAGTTGTTTCTTTGACTCTGAGTTGTTTCTTTGACTCTCTGAGTTGTTTCTTTCTGAGTTGTTTCTTTGACTCTCTGAGTTGTTTCTTTGACTCTCTGAGTTGTTTCTTTGACTCTGAGTTGTTTCTTTGACTCTGAGTTGTTTCTTTGACTCTCTGAGTTGTTTCTTTGACTCTGAGTTGTTTCTTTGACTGAGTTGTTTCTTTGACTCTGAGTTGTTTCTTTGACTCTGAGTTGTTTCTTTGACTCTCTGAGTTGTTTCTTTGACTCTGAGTTGTTTCTTTGACTCTGAGTTGTTTCTTTGACTCTGAGTTGTTTCTTTGACTCTCTGAGAGTTGTTGTTTCTTTGAGTTGTTTCTCTGAGTTGTTTCTTTGACTCTGAGTTGTTTCTTTGACTCTCTGAGTTGTTTCTTTGACTCTGAGTTGTTTCTTTGACTCTGAGTTGTTTCTTTGACTCTGAGTTGTTTCTTTTCTTTGACTCTGAGTTGTTTCTTTGACTCTCTGAGTTGTTTCTTTGACTCTCTGAGTTGTTTCTTTGACTCTGAGTTGTTTCTTTGACTCTCTGAGTTGTTTCTTTGACTCTGAGTTGTTTCTTTGACTCTGAGTTGTTTCTTTGACTCTGAGTTGTTTCTTTGACTCTGAGTTGTTTCTTTGACTCTCTGAGTTGTTTCTTTGACTCTGAGTTGTTTCTTTGACTCTCTGAGTTGTTTCTTTGACTCTCTGAGTTGTTTCTTTGACTCTGAGTTGTTTCTTTGACTCTCTGAGTTGTTTCTTTGACTCTGAGTTGTTTCTTTGACTCTGAGTTGTTTCTTTGACTCTCTGAGTTGTTTCTTTGACTCTGAGTTGTTTCTTTGACTCTGAGTTGTTTCTTTGACTCTGAGTTGTTTCTTTGACTCTCTGAGTTGTTTCTTTGACTCTCTGAGTTGTTTCTTTGACTCTGAGTTGTTTCTTTGACTCTCTGAGTTGTTTCTTTGACTCTGAGTTGTTTCTTTGACTCTCTGAGTTGTTTCTTTGACTCTGAGTTGTTTCTTTTCTTTGACTCTCTGAGTTGTTTCTTTTTGAGTTGTTTCTTTGACTCTGAGTTGTTTCTTTGACTCTGAGTTGATTCTGAGTTGTTTCTTTTTGAGTTGTTTCTTTGACTCTGAGTTGTTTCTTTGACTCTGAGTTGTTTCTTTGACTCTGAGTTGTTTCTTTGACTCTGAGTTGATTCTTTGGCTCTCTGAGTTGTTTCTTTGACTCTCTGAGTTGTTTCTTTGACTCTGAGTTGTTTCATTGACTCTAAATTGATTCTTTGACTCTCTGAGTTGTTTCTTTGACTCTGAGTTGTTTCTTTGACTCTGAGTTGTTTCTTTGACTCTGAGTTGATTCTTTGATTCTGAGTTGTTTCTTTGACTCTCTGAGTTGTTTCTTTGACTCTGAGTTGTTTCTTTGTTGTTTCTTTGACTCTCTGAGTTGTTTCTTTGACTCTGAGTTGTTTCTTTGACTCTGAGTTGTTTCTTTGACTCTGAGTTGATTCTTTGACTCTCTAAGTTGTTTCTTTGACTCTGAGTTGTTTCTTTGACTCTGAGTTGTTTCTTTGACTCTGAGTTGTTTCTTTGACTCTCTGAGTTGTTTCTTTGACTCTGAGTTGTTTCTTTGACTCTGAGTTGTTTCTTTGACTCTGAGTTGTTTCTTTGACTCTGAGTTGTTTCTTTGACTCTGAGTTGTTTCTTTGACTCTGAGTTGTTTATTTGGCTCTCTGAGTTGTTTCTTTGACTCTGAGTTGATTCTTTGGCACTCTGAGTTGTTTCTTTGACTCTCTGAGTTGTTTCTTTGACTCTCTGAGTTGTTTCTTTGACTCTGAGTTGATTCTTTGGCTCTCTGAGTTGTTTCTTTGACTCTCTGAGCTGTTTCTTTGACTCTGAGTTGTTTCTTTGACTCTGAGTTGATTCTTTGATTCTGAGTTGATTCTTTGATTCTGAGTTGATTCTTTGATTCTGAGTTGATTATGTGACTCTGAGTTGAGTCTGTGACTCTGAGTTGAGTCTGTGACTCTCTGAGTCTTTGTTTGTCTTTAATGATGAGACTTGGGGACAGTCTGAAGTCTCTCACCTTTAAGTTTGTTATTGGATCCCAGAGGAGGACGAAGCATGAACACAGAACAACAGCTCCCCCCTGTGTTCGTCTGCTGAACTGCATCGTCTTTTCAAATTTAAATTTGATTCTCTGGAGATTCATTAAAAAAATTCCATTGAAGCTGAAACTTCATTTCTTTGTATCAAATGTTTTATAAAGGTGAAAAGAATAATAAAGAAAGAATGTATTGTATGGTGGAGTTGGTTTATTGTGCTGCATGTTTTGACTGCAATAAAAATAATCTGTTTAGAAAGTCTCAACGCTGTGAATGAAGAACACAACTTTCAGTCTGGAGAGACAAACATGAAGAACAGAGACAACAGGATTCTACTTAACTACTGAAACTAATAACTCATTTAAATAAACTGAATGAAGACGTTCTACGGCAGAAACAGACTCAAAGCTCACCGTCAACAGAACAAATCTATACATCAGTTATACCATCAAACTGAACCAGGATCAGTCTGCTTCATGAAGCCAGTCAGAGTGTATGAGACCATCAGATTGAACCAGGATCAGGAGTCTATGAGACAAATCATTTGTTTAATGGTTGGAGAAGTTACTTCCTGTTCCACATTCTGAATTAAAGACATATTAAACTTTCCAGAGAATAATTCAGCCTGATTGAATGTCTTTATTTCTGCAGCCTCAACACATGAAACACTCATTAAAGTGGTCCTGATGGTGGCGCTGTAGTCAGGATCTGCCTCCAGGTTGACGTGGAGCCTTTTAAAACATTCTTGACGTGTTTTCAATTTCACCGTGAAGCAGCAGATTCCTTCAGTGTAATCTCACTCTGCAGGTATTTCACCTGAAGAAACCAGTCCGAAAGGCCGGTTTCTGGGAAGTCAGTGAGGGATCGCTTCACGTTAGCCATCGGCTGGATGAGTTAAAGGGGCAACCAACAATTATTTACATTATGAATTATAAATTCTCCATTAATCACTTAATTGTTGGTCGAACAGGTCAAAGGGCAAAGAGGAGTCTTCATGTCTCGTGATAGATGAATATTTATGAATTATTGTTGAAACAATCAGTTATCAAGTAAACGGTTAGTCGACTAACTGATTAATCCATCACCAGGGAATTATAGTGATTTTATCATATTGTGTCAAGCTCTCCTTGTTTCACTAAAACATCCTTCTGGATTAAAAAAGGAAACATTTGAGTCTTTTATTGTTCAAACTTTAATACCTTTCATATACAAGACATTTTATAGAACAAGCAACTAATCAATTAATAAAAAGATAACAAAAATAACAGTCATTCATGCCTTCACAGAGGTGATAAACCTGTGCACTCATAACTGGAGGAAAATATTGAAAGTATGACCAATGACGTAGAGAGCGAACAGACAAACCTCATGTCTTTAGTTTCTATCAGTCTGCTGAAGCAGGAGGAAGGAAACCTGTAGAGTCAGAGTTGTTTCAGGTCAGAGATTAAAACATGTGAACCTCGACCTCTTGAAGACTAATCAGAGCCGATCATTTATCAATAAACCCACAAAGACGTCTCTTCTGATCTGAATCAAGTTGCTGTTGTCCATCTCAACCGATGGACTCCTTAGTCCAGCGTGCAGAGTAACGAGGGAGAGGAGGAGGACCTCTCCTTCTGTCCTCTGGAGGAGCATATCTGGACCTGCTGTCCTCTGGAGGAGCATATCTGGACCTGCTGTCCTCTGGAGGAGCATATCTGGACCTGCTGTCCTCTGGAGGAGCATATCTGGACCTGCTGTCCTCTGGAGGAGCATATCTGAACCTGCTGTCCTCTGGAGGAGCATATCTGGACCTGCTGTCCTCTGGAGGAGCATATCTGAACCTGCTGTCCTCTGGAGGAGCATATCTGGACCTGCTGTCCTCTGGAGGAGCATATCTGGACCTGCTGTCCTCTGGAGGAGCATATCTGGACCTGCTGTCCTCTGGAGGAGCATATCTGGACCTGCTGTCCTCTGGAGGAGCATATCTGGACCTGCTGTCCTCTGGAGGAGCATATCTGGACCTGCTGTCCTCTGGAGGAGCATATCTGGACCTGCTGTCCTCTGAGCGGGGGGGTCTTCTCCACTGACTGTCAGCATGAGGGGGCATCCATTGATAAGGGTGGAGAGGGTCTCCTCTAGGTGGACTATGAAGGAGGCCGTCCTGTTGATGGTGGTGGTGTGAGCGCTGGTTGGTTCCTCGTGGAGGGAAAGGTCTGCTGGTGGACGAAGAGCAGAGAGAAACATGTCAGAGACGTCAGAGATATTACATTACATTACAGTCATGTAGCAGAAGCTTTTATCCAAAGCGACCTACAATAAGTGTATTCAACATAGGTATTCAAGAGAACTACTAGTCACCAGAAGTCATAAGTGCATCTCCTTTCTTAAACAAGCATCTAAAAGCATAAGCAGCTAAAGCATAAGCAGCTAAAAGATAGGTGTGAAGACGTCAGATGTCATGCGATACCTTCCTGGTTCTCGTCCTACCTGTGGTTCCGAGAGTCTTTGAGGTGTGAGCGTCTCTCCTCTCTGCTGTCGGAGTCTGACGGGGTGAACCTGGGCCGCTGTGAAGCGAGACCTCTCATTGGCTCCTGCTCCGCCTCCTCCATCCCCTCATTACTGTTGGAAACACATCCGTTAACGTCAAACTGGAGCAGACCGTCATAAGTATAAAGAAGAACAGCAGTATTTTGAAGAGGATCACCTCCTCTTCGGTCCACTCTGTAGGTCGTCCAGATAGTTCCGTCTTTCTACATCATGTCCTCGAGAGGAGTTAAACACTGAGAACAAAAGAACATTTAAGAAGCTTTTCTCTCATTGACCAAACATTAAAATAATCTGAGACTAGAACATCAGTACTCACAGTCTACTGCTGCTTTAGGATCCATCCCATCCACATCTATCAGGTACCTGCAGGTTACACATAGCTGTAACACTCAGTAAACAGTCAGCTCAAACTACCACTGACTGGTCTCGACTGACTCACCTGCAGATCAGATATCCAGTACGGTTCAGGCCGTGGGTACAGTGGACTCCAATCAGCTTGTCTGAAACCAAAATGACAAAACGATAATTACTATTATAAGTTACTAGTCCATCCCCAGAGGAACCTACTCGGGACATGTCCGGTCCATCCCCAGAGGAACCACTGGTTCCTTCAGCAGCCTCCCTCACCGTTCTCTGCGTTGTCTCGTAGAAAACGCCGTACGGCCCGTTTGAAGCTCAGGATGGCGTCGTCGTTTGGAACCTCGTGACCGGCTGTGAAGATCTTCACAAACAGCAGAGACTCTGGGACGTCCTGCAGACAGAAACCAGAACGTCAGAGGTTCTTTCCCTCTGAAGGGAGAAGAACATGTGGACCTGTGAGGTACCTGAAGACTGTAGTAGCGCTTGGTGAACGTCAGGTCGATGATCAGACCGAGCTCCTGCTTCTCTTTGTTCAAAGCGTCCAGAAGCTCCCACAGACTGAACACATGGGAACGAGGAAGCTGACGGCTCAGAGACTGAAAGAACACACAGATGTTCAGCAGCAGCTCATCACGGAGATAAAACCAGACTTCTGCCAGTCCTGACCTGTTTCAGAGGAACCTTGAAGGCAATGAAGCGCGTCCCCTCCAGTCTTTTCCCAACAGCCGAGTAATCCAGCCATCTGTAGACGAGAAACCACATCACTGCTACAAAAAGGTTCAACCGTCACATTATCAGTTTATCATCCACTTCCTGTCCAGAAAAGCTCGTTTCTCAAAGTATCTTTGGGATGAACTGGAGGAGGAAGGCTCCTTGTTCTCAGATACGAGGTTCTCAGAGGATAATCTTATGGATGATGATGCATTAATGTGGACTAAACCAACCAACAGGATGTAAAGGAGTTAACATGAAAAGCGTTTTACTGATGATAGGTGTAATACTCACAGTGTGGTATTAGTACTCTTACTGCTCCTTATGAAAGTTTATGTAGTATTATGATCACATGAACAACCTCACTGCTGCAGATGATCCTTCAGACTCACCTGAGAGGGACTCCTCTGCTGGACATGTCTTCAGTCAAACTGTCTCAAAGTAAAAACACAAACATGAATGTAACCACGTGGTACAGCCTGACTACCTTAAATACTACCTTAAATACTACCTTAAATACTACCTTATGCTCACTGCCTGCGGTGGATATATTTATATATATATATAAATATAAATATATAAATATATATCAACACTATCTCTGAATGAGCGGCTCCATCTTCAAGCTGCAGTTTGAACAAAAACTTCTGTTGCTGGCCGACCGGAGTCGCGTGTGGATGACGTATCAGAGCGAAGTCACGTGACAGGAAAAAAAGCGCCTTCAGCCTTTCTCTGTTATAGACAGAACACATGTAGTATACTGTATACTATAGTATACAGTATACTACATGTATAGTACATGTATGTACATGTACTATACATGTAGTATACTGTATACTATAGTATACAGTATACTACATGTATGAACACATGTATGTACATGTACTATACATGTAGTATACTGTATACTACATGTATAGTACATGTATGTACATGTACTATACATGTAGTATACTGTATAGTATAGTATACAGTATACTACATGTATGTACATGTATACAGTATACTACATGTATACTACATGTATGTACATGTACTATACATGTAGTATACTGTATACTATACTACATGTGTTCTGTTATAGACAGAACACA
>NC_072462.1:88566-123566 GCF_027596085.1 Anoplopoma fimbria | reverse complement strand
TTTACATGCTGCCACTTGGCAGATTGATTCAGCATCTAAAGATCTCATTTCATTGGTGCTGCTAAACCACAACTCCCTGTCTATAAAACCTCCTGACCTCTTTAAAAACCTCTAAAAGGATATCAAATGCTGGATGTTACAAAATAATACATAATAATGATAATATCATTTGGGTCAGTTTTAGAGACACATTTGCTAATATTCTGTAAAGCTTAATGCTAGATGTTTAGGAGTTTATCTTTAAATCCAGAGTAACTTTTGATCAACGTGAAAAAGTTATTTTTTTAATTAACTTTGGATGGTTTCAAAAATGAGATAATTTTATCCTTCTCAAAAAACGTTATTCAAGAATCAACTACACTCTTTACCTTTTTAAACAATAAAGCATGTTCACACCTTAAAGTTACACAGAAAGCTGCCGGACGGTTTAACCTTCATGAAAGATCCTTAACTAATTTAGATCTGAATTTAGGACCACATCTAAGACTTCTGGAAACCTCTGCTGCCTGTAAAGGCTCCTCTATCTGACACTTAGACCTTCATCATCATCACAACCATCATCATCCTCATCACCACCATCATCACCATCATCACCACCACCACCACCATCATCATCACACAGGCAGAACTGCTGAACTCAGTGAATATTTATTAACAAAGAGGAGGAACCAGAAAATAGATTTACACTCATTACTACCAGGTGAAAAAACCTTTTTGGAACAAATCCCGGTGCCACACCTCACGTTTCATTACAACAAGTAGATCGTTCTTAGAAAGAAATTAGAAAAAGTGACAGTTTGAAAAAAATACACTGTTTCATGAAGTTAGAGACGCAGTCAAATATTGACTAATTAATTGTACTTTTCATACCAATATAAAACGTTATACATCTATAAAAAAGGTAAAAAAAAAAGAAAGCTTATTTACAGCACTAAAAAAAAATTAGATTTTTATTTGATGATTCACAAAGTGAAACCAGCGGCTCACAGCTGATTGGTTCTTCTGAGTGAGAACGGCTGTGACTGAGTTAAGGCTGATTGGTGAGCAGAGGTAGGAGGCGGGATGAGGAAGGGGGGAGGAGGGGGTGAACACCTGGAAGGAGCCATGTGGGGTGAGGAGATGGGGGTGTCACAGGAGGAAGTGGGGGTGGAGGGTCCCGATGTGACGGTGCTGCGACTCAGAGGGTGTGCGGTCCGGTGAGGTTTGGTGGTGAGGGACAGCGGCTGCAGCTGCTCGCCGTACGGTGACGCTTGTCCGCCGTAGGACGAGTGTGTGTGCTCGGTGTGCGTCGGGGCTGGAGCGGCGGGCGAGGCCAGAGCCGTGGTGGGTGTCGCCGGGGAGTCCAGCGAAGAGGCGGGGCTAGCCTGGGACAGGTGTGTGTGCCTCATGTGGGAGATGGTGTGCGGCTGTGTCAGGTGGGAGCGGGGGTGTGTGTGTGCGGTCTGTGTGAGCAGAGTGAGTGTGTGAGGCGTCTCCTCTCGAGGTCTCTTCAGCTGGGGGGGGAAATCTTCTTCATCTGAGGAACACACAAGCACAAAGTCATAAGGATGAAATCTTATTCCTGATTGGTCCAGGAAAAGACTGAAATCAACAAGGACAGGTATACGAGACAGGTACAACTCTTTCTGGAGTATGTATTTACTACATCAAAGCATCCTCTTACCTTCAAACTGAGTCTCACTCTTCGCCCTCTTCCTCTTCTTCTTTTTACCCTGCACACAAACCAACATGTTACCTCAGCGAGGCTGCAAACATGTAGCAGAGCTGTAAACAGGTAGCAACATGTAGCAGTGCTGTAAACATGTAGCAGTGCTGTAAACATGTATCAGTGCTGTAAACATGTAGCAGTGCTGTAAACATGTAGCAGTGCTGTAAACATGTAGCAGTGCTGTAAACATTTAACATGTAAACATGTAGCAGTGCTGTAAACATGTATCAGTGCTGTAAACATGTAGCAGTGCTGTAAACATGTAGCAGTGCTGTAAACATGTAGCAGTGCTGTAAACATTTAGAAGTGCTGTACAATCAGTGCTGTAAACATGTAGCAGTGCTGTAAACATGTATCAGTGCTGTAAACATGTATCAGTGCTGTAAACATGTAGCAGTGCTGTAAACATTTAGAAGTGCTGTAAACATTTAGAAGTGCTGTAAACATGTATCAGTGCTGTAAACATGTATCAGTGCTGTAAACATGTATCAGTGCTGTAAACATGTATCAGTGCTGTAAACATGTACTCACGTAGTTATCTCTGGCTGACCAGCCGGGGTAAAGTTTGGAGTGGAGGAGTCTCTCCTTACGAGCCAGTTCGTAATATTTGGCTTGTTCCTCTTTGGACAGAGAATGCCACTGTGGACAGGAAACATCTCAGGGTCAGTTAACACATCTGGACAGGTCTCACACACACACATCTGGACAGGTCACACACACAGGTCACACACACACACACACACACACACACACACACACACACACACACACACACACACACACACACACACACACACACACACACACACACACACACACACACACACACACACACTCACCCTCTGACCCAGGATCTGGTTGATGGTGGCGCTCTCCTTCACTTTGCACTGAGCCACCACTTTGGGCCGCTCCTCCCTCATGTACAGCATGAAGGCGTTCAGAGGCTTCTTGATGTGAGGCTTCTTCTCCTCCTCTCTGTTCTGCTGGACGTCCGGCATCGAGCGTCTACAGGAACAAGTTACCATCGTGTTCAGACAATACATATAGAACCAATCAGATACAGTTTATATTATGTTAGTGCATATAGAATAATACTAGACACAGATACAGTTTATATTATGTTAGTGCATATAGAATAATACTAGACACAGATACAGTTTATATTATGTTAGTGCATATAGAATAATACTAGACACAGATACAGTTTATATTATGTTAGTGCATATAGAATAATACTAGACACAGATACAGTTTATATTATGTTAGTGCATATAGAATAATACTAGACACAGATACAGTTTATATTATGTTAGTGCATATAGAATAATACTAGACACAGATACAGTTTATATTATGTTAGTGCATATAGAATAATACTAGACACAGATACAGTTTATATTATGTTAGTGCATATAGAATAATACTAGACACAGATACAGTTTATATTATGTTAGTGCATATAGAATAATACTAGACACAGATACAGTTTATATTATGTTAGTGCATATAGAATAATACTAGACACAGATATAGTTTATATTATGTTAGTGCATATAGAATAATACTAGACACAGATACAGTTTATATTATGTTAGTGCATATAGAATAATACTAGACACAGATACAGTTTATATTATATCAGTGCATATAGAATAATACTAGACACAGATACAGTTTATATTATGTTAGTGCATATATAATACTAGACACAGATACAGTTTATATTATGTTAGTGCATATAGAATAATACTAGACACAGATACAGTTTATATTATGTTAGTGCATATAGAATAATACTAGACACAGATATAGTTTATATTATGTTAGTGCATATAGAATAATACTAGACACAGATACAGTTTATATTATGTTAGTGCATATAGAATAATACTAGACACAGATATAGTTTATATTATATCAGTGCATATAGAATAATACTAAACACAGATATAGTTTATATTATATCAGTGCATATAGAATAATACTAGACACAGATATAGTTTATATTATATCAGTGCATATAGAATAATACTAAACACAGATATAGTTTATATTATATCAGTGCATATAGAATAATACTAAACACAGATATAGTTTATATTATATCAGTGCATATAGAATAATACTAGACACAGATATAGTTTATATTATATCAGTGCATATAGAATAATACTAAACACAGATATAGTTTATATTATATCAGTGCATATAGAATAATACTAAACACAGATATAGTTTATATTATATCAGTGCATATAGAATAATACTAAACACAGATATAGTTTATATTATATCAGTGCATATAGAATAATACTAAACACAGATATAGTTTGTTATTATGTTAATGAGCTGACGTGTGTCGTCTGTGCTCTGATACGGAGCAGTAAAAGCAGTCAGTAACAGTAGAAACAAGTTGTTACCCCGGCTGGCTGCTGCCTCCAGGCTCCTGCTTCACCCCCGAGGGGAGGAAGGGGGGGTGGGGGACGGAGGACTGGGGGGTCGACACCAGACGTGGAGAGAAGTTACCCGACACCAGGCTGCCAACCAAACACAGGTCAAAGGTCAACGTTTGCTTTTTCTCTCGGAAAAACAAAAGCTTAAAGGTTCTGTTATTTCAAAGCTCCAGACGTTTAGCCACGCCCCCTTTGATCAACAGGGACCACGATTGGTCGATATGAAAATAGTGACACCATCTTTACAAACAGTGTGATGAAAAACAGGAGTTACCTGGACATGGAGGCGTTCATAGCCAGAGCAGCTGGGGAGAAGCCTCCTGCCAGAGGATACATGGTCTGTCCCTGTCTGCATGGACACAAAGACAGACAGACAGACTGTCAGACAGACACTAACGGACCCGTCTGTCCTCATCCACACAGTGATGAAGAGTTTACTCACAGCCATCCCAGAGGGTGAGGGATCTGAGCCACGCCTCCAGGAGACACCGGGTAGCAGGCGGTCCTCGACATACCTGCTCAGGTGAGATACACTCAGAAGTCAGTTATGTTCATCTGGGTTCAGGTGGATCTGGTGGAGCTCCTCATGATGAAGGAGGGCTGAGACTCACCTGGGTCGGGGGAGAAGCCAGGTGAGGCCCTCTGAGGGGAGAAGGCCTCTGGGCTGTATGACAGCAGAGGGTGGAGGTGGGTCATGTGAGGGTGCTGCACCACCGGCACGTTGTTAGACTGGAGACACACAGAAACACAGAACAGTGGTGTTAGGCCTCCACCAGGTGGTAGCGTGCCCTCTTTTACCTTGAGTAAGTGTGAGTCACTTAATAACAACAGACAACCGGACAGACAGGAAGTCACTGAGCCAACCAATAGAACCTCCTTAAATAAGTAAATAAACACAGTATGAAGAGGTGAACAGATAACAGACCAATAGAACCTCCTACACTACACCACCCTAATACTGTCTTTGTATCCTTAAATATCTTCCAAGCCCTCATTCATTAAATACCACCAGTGAGGGGTCATTCAAAATAAAAGCTGATTTATTGAGTTTTTACCCGTGTCTCCACTGGACACTAACTTTTATTAAAGGAAGGTTAATATTCCAGGAAGTCCATAACCTTAAACTGATAACATTCACGTGTGTTCATATCTTCCCTTCAGGAATCACGAGAGGTTTATCTGTCAGATCAGAGGTAATTATCCGTATCACAACATGTGAAGGAGCTTCATCAGTGACGAGACTAAAAGCTTCATGTATATACAAGTTCACACATATATACACATTACAGTCATTTAGCAGACGCGTTTATCCAAAGGCTGAAGTGTCTTGCCCAAGGACACATTGACATGGACTGCCGAAGCCGGGTATCGAACCGCTGATCCTCTGATTGGAGGTTCGACTGACATTACACATAACTTAATTTCTGAACTTATTTGTCTGGTTTTCTTTGTATGTATGGATTACTTGGGTTGTTACCGACATCTGGTGAAAATATCATGTCAATAGCACCTTTAGAAATATATTTACTGAGAAAAAAAGTGACGTGTCATACTTATGTATGTATGTATATATATATGGCGCCGCGCGAGTGGCTGCCTCTTACAGCAGCTCCTGCTCACCTGTGAGCTTTTTCCTTTAAATTGTGTTTTTTTTGTTACTTTTTTTTTTACTTATTTAATTTTTGTAAACATTTTGCACTATGGCAGCGAGACTCGTAGACTTTCACGTGGTCTACCTGCACTTTTCTGCACTTTTCACCTCCGTGCCCGGAGTCTCAGCCCGCAGCCATGGCCCCCTTTGTTTACAGCAGGGGTCAGCTGTTAGCGCTCCGGGACACGGCGCCGCTGCTGCCGGAGGAGAGACCCGAGGTTCCCCGTGAGCTGAGGAGGAGGAGACGGGGATGCCGTGCTGGGGCAGAACGTCACGCCAGGAGCAGACGTTTTAAACCCGTCCTCCCCTCCATCATCATGGGAAACGTACGGTCTCTCCCCAACAAGATGGACGAGTTATCAGCACTGACTCGCCATCAGAGGGAATACCGGGAGTGTAGCGTCATGGTGTTCACGGAGACATGGCTCACGGAGATGACTCCGGACACCAACGCTGCTCTGGACGGGTTCCGCATCATCCGGGCAGACAGGACAGCGGAGAGCGGTAAGAGGAAGGGAGGAGGCCTGGCAGTGTTTGTGAATGATAGATGGTGTAACTCTGGACACATCACTGTCAAAGAGCAGACCTGTACAGAGGACATTGAGCTGTTGGCCGTTAGCATGAGGCCGGTATATTTACCGAGGGAATTCTCGCACGTTATCACAATAGCTGCGTATATTCCCCCCTCTGCTGACGGAGAAGCGGCCTGTGACGTCATACACTCGGCGACAAGCAGGCTGCTGACACAACATCCCAATGCCCTCCTCCTCCTCTCTGGTGACTTTAACCATGCCCCTCCGTCCTCCACTCTGCCCACCTTCACCCAGTACATCACCTGCCCACCAGAGACAACAGAACCCTGGACCTGCTGTATGCCAACACCAAGGAGGCATACACCTCATCACCCCTCCCTCCCCTGGGAAGATCTGATCACAACCTGGTGCACCTCCGGCCTGTGTACAAACCTCTTGTGCACAGGCAGCCAGCTGTGACCCGCACAGTCAAAAGATGGTCCGATGAAGCCGAGGAGGCTCTTAAGGACTGTTTCGACTCGACTGTGTGGGAAGTGTTCAGTGATGCCCATGGGGAGGACATCGAGGGTCTCACAGACACCATAACGGACTACATTAACTTTTGTGTGGAGAACACCGTACCCACCAGGACTGTACGGTGTTTTTCCAACAGCAAACCCTGGATCACTCCTGAGATAAAGACCCTCTTCAAGGAGAAGAAGAGGGTCTTTAGATCAGGAAACAAGGAGGAGCTGAGGACTGTGCAGAGGGAGCTGAGGAGGAAGATAAGGGAAGAGAAAAACAGTCTACAGGACGAAGATGGAGGATCAGCTGCAGCAGAACAACATCAGCGGAGTCTGGAAGAGCCTCAAGGCCATGTCTGGCCACAAGGGGCCCAACCAACAGCCTGTGGGGGACCAACAGTGGGTGAATGATCTGAACTCATTCTTTAATAGATTTGCTCAGCCAAAGCACTGTGAGCACTGTGAGAGTCATGTTCTTCGACTTCTCCAGTGCCTTCAACACCATCCAGCCTTTGCTTCTGAGGGACAAGCTGGAGCAGACCGGGGTGGACCACCACCTCACTGCGTGGATCCTGGACTACCTCACCAACCGTCCACAGTATGTGAGGATAGGGGAGTGTGAGTCAGACCTGGTGTCCTGCAGCACGGGGGCCCCACAAGGAACCGTTCTGGCTCCATTCCTCTTCTCCATCTACACATCAGACTTCACATACAACTCTGCTACCTGCCACCTGCTAAAGTTCTCTGATGACTCTGCATCGTCACCTCATCTCCGCCGGCGATGAGAGGGAATACAGAGAACTGAACCAGGACTTCATAGGATGGTGCCGGCGGAACCGCCTCCAGATCAACTCTGGTAAAACCAAAGAGCTGGTGGTGGACTTCCGCCGGGGAAAACACTGTCCTCCGGAACCAGTGAACATCCAGGGACAGGACATTGAGATTGTGCAATCTTATAAGTACCTGGGTGTTCACTTGAACAATAAACTGGACTGGACTAATCATTCAAATGCACTCTATAAAAAGGGTCAGAGCAGACTGTATCTGCTGAGGAGACTGAGGTCTTTTGGAGTGCAGGGAGCACTCCTGAAGACCTTTTTCAACTCCGTGGTGGCATCAGCCATCTTTTATGCAGTGGTCTGCTGGAGCAGCAGCATCTCAGCAGCAGACAGGAAGAGACTGAACAAGCTTGTCAGGAAGGCCAGCAGTGTGCTGGGGTGTCCACTGGATACGGTGGAGGTGGTGGGAGACAGGAGGGTGATGGCCAAGCTGTCATCCCTGATGAACAACACCTCTCACCCCATGCAGGACACCCTGGCAGCTCTGTGCAGCTCCTTCACCACCGGCTGCTTCACCCCCGGTGGTGAAGGAGAGGTACCGCAGGTCCTTCCTTCCTGCTGCTGTCAGGCTGCACAACCAACTCTGCTCCCAGCAGACCGCATGACACATGACAATAATAACATGACAATAGAAACCTGTGCAATACATTACACATTACACTGTGCAATAATAGTTAAAAAAAGTTAAAAATAGTTAAAATAGTTGTTGTTTTTTTCTCTGTCTGTAAATATAATATTTCAGTTATTGTTGTTTTTTTTCTACTGTTTTTTTTTTATTGCTTATTTATAATACTTGTTTTATTTTATTTTTATTTTTCATTTTTTGCTTGTCTTCTTCTACTATGTCTCTTGTGTGCACTTTACTCTACGCTGTTGTAAGTCTGCAAATTTCCCTGCTGCGGGACTAATAAAGGATTATCTTATCTTATCTTATATACACACACACACACACACACACACACACACACACACACACACACACACACACACACACACACACACACTGAGCTTCCTGTCTTCTGCTCTTCTTATAATAATTAATTAAGCCTTTATTAGTCCCACAATGGGGAAATTCGGTTCTCTGCATTTGACCCATCCCTGAGGAGCAGTGGGCTGCAATGAAGCGCCCGGGGAGCAATTTTGGGGTTAGGTGTCTCGCTCAAGGACACCTCGGCATGTTGCCTGTAGAGGGGTTCAAACCACCGACCTTGTGGTTGCGGGTCAAGCGCTCTACCTCATGTGCCACAGCCGCCTGGTTTCTGCATGTGTGTGTGTGTGTGTGTGTGTGTGTGTGTGTGTGTGTGTGTGTGTGTGTGTGTGTGTGTGTGTGTGTGTGTGTGTGTGTGTGTGTGTGTGCCTCACCAGGTGAGTCGGCGTAGCAGTGTCTCTGACAGAAGTTCTTCCGGGGACGTCCAGCAGAGGCCACTGAAAGGGCAGATACTGTGGACAGAGAGGAGGGTCCATCAAACATTGGACCGTTCAAACACAGTGCCATATATATACACATATATATACACACACACATATATATATATATATATACATACAAACACATATACATATATATATATATATATATATATATATATATATATATATATATATATATATGGGGCGGCTGTGGCGTAGTGTGTACACATACACATATATATACATACAAACACATATATATATATATATATATATATATATATGGGGCGGCTGTGGCGTAGTGTGTACACATACACATATATATATATACATACACATATATACATATATATACACACATACACATATATACACATATATATATATATATATATATATACACACACATATATATACACACATATGTATTATATACACACATATATATACACACATATATATATATATATACACACATATATATATGTATTATATACGCTAATGACACACACACACAGTGTGTGTGTCATTAGCGTACATGAGATATGGAATCTTGTCATATTTTATCATTGCTGCTAATGGGAGTAAGATTGAAATATCAGAGGTCCCAGAATCGACCCTTGCGGATCTCCAAATGTTCTACTAGGACCATAAGAGACCAAACCAGTGTTCAGTCTGTCTATTAATAAATATGATCAACTGTATCAGTTAAGGTCCAATAACACAAAGACTCTAGCAGAATCTGTGAGTGGATTCAAGTCATTCAGATTCCCTCGGTTCTGTGGTGGAACATGAATCCAAACCAGAAGATGCTAAAGTTGTTATGTAGAGTTGTCTTAAAGGATGTATAAAATGTCCATTAATGACAGAACCTCTGGAGATGAGGAGAGAGATGTTCCACTCACGTCCACTCCTGAAAATGACCTTTTATGAAGCGTTCTTCTACTTAATGAAGTTACACCATGGACATGATCATATGGACCAACAGACCACAAGGACTCAGTCCTACCTAACAGGAACCCACAGATAAAATCACGGAGCCTCCTTCGGGTTCCTCAAAGAACAAACAGGAACCACTGCTGAACCGGGAAACAGTCACATAACAGTCGGCTCAGAGAACAAGAGCTGCCATGTTGAACTGCTTTATCCTCCAGATTCACTCAACAATACCCCCCCCCCCCCCCACACACACACACACACACAGTGAGCACGCACGCACACACACACACACACACGAAACCCTGTTCTGTAGAAACACACACACAGTAAATCCCCCACTCTTAGGAAGCTCTGGCTGAGAGAGCTAACTGGATCCAGCTGTTAGAAATACCAGAGGAATCAATGCGCGCGCGCACACACACACACACACACACACACACACACACACACACACACACACACACACACACACACACACACACACACACACACACACACACACACACACACACACACACACACACACACACAAGCTATTTGTAACAAAAGGCAGCTATAGCAAGTGTCATCAGTGTGAAAATAGAAATAGTCCTGTCTGACTACATGAGGACATAAACAGACAGTATTATGGCTCAGCTAGCGACAACTTATTTACTTTAACTTGACTTCAGACTGGGAGGCGCGTGTCTCCCTCTCCCTCTCCCTCTTCCTCCTCCTCCACTCTTCCTTCCATAAACACACCTCAGGCTCTCACTGAGGAGGGTGATGAGGACACAAGGTCTCATTGTGTGAAGAGAAATGTGAGGGAGGAGACCTGTGTTGTCTGGAGGCAACGAGCAGTCTGAGCTACCAATCAGTGGAAATGTGCGTGTGCGTGTGTGCGTGGCCACAGGCAGTGTGTTAGGTATCATGGTCCCCCCCCCCATGCATTAGGACCATTCCCACTCTGCTAATGACAACAATGGCCCACTAACAGTGGAATGCAGGTGTGTGTGTGTGTGTGTGTGTGTGTGTGTGTGTGTGTGTGTGTGGGTTGGGCTGTGTGTTTAGTCGACATGTGTGTCTGGTTAAATCCACAGCGACAGACTTTCAAAACAAACCAGAGAAGGAGAAGAAACCACAAACCTGAGTCCCTGAGTCATCACCTCCATGCTTCCTGTTCCCCTACAGGAGTCTGTATTTAGAAAAGACTTATTTTATGGAAGGCCTAAAGTCAAACGTCTTCTCACGCCAACGTCACGTTAACGTCCCTCTGATGGAAATACCTCCTCTTCACTGGAACCAGAACTCTGCTGCTGTTTAACTTCACATAAAGACCACACCCCTCTATAGAAACACGTCACACCCGCTCAGTCCTGCAGCTACAGCAGCGCGGCTACAGCTACAGCAGCGCGGCTACAGCTACAGCAGCACGGCTACAGCAGCACAGTTACAGCAGCGCGGCTACAGCAGCGCGGCTACAGCTACAGCAGCACGGCTACAGCAGCACGGCTACAGCAGCACGGTTACAGCAGCGCGGCTACAGCTACAGCAGCACGGCTACAGCAGCACGGTTACAGCTACAGCAGCGCGGCTACAGCTACAGCAGCGCGGCTACAGCAGCACGGCTACAGCAGCACGGCTACAGCTACAGCAGCGCGGCTACAGCAGCGCGGCTACAGCTACAGCAGCACGGCTACAGCAGCACGGCTACAGCAGCTTCAAATCAAACGACACAGCAAACGACACACATGACATAACGGCGGATACGACGTACCGTCCTGCCGCTTGGTGGGAGAGCTCCGTTGGCGAGGTAGGGACTGCAGAGGTTTCCCAGGTCTGGGATCATGAAGAAGGGATATCCAACATAGGTAGAGGGCTGGAAGAGACCTCCGTCCTGCTGCCTCCTCAGGGCTGAGAAACAAGGTCCACATGAGCAGAGAGAGCATCAGATCAGGTTCCTCATCCAGGGAGGGTAGCTGGGGGGAGTGTTTCATGCTAGCTAGCCTAACCAACTAGTGTGTGTTTCATGTAATCTAGCCTAACCAACTAGTGTGTGTTTCATGTTAACTAGCCTAACCAACTAGTGTGTGTTTCATGTTAACTAGCCTAACCAACTAGTGTGAGTGCTTCATGCTAGCTAGCCTAACCAACTAGTGTGAGTGCTTCATGCTAGCTAGCCTAACCAACTAGTGTGAGTGCTTCATGCTAGCTAGCCTAACCAACTAGTGTGAGTGCTTCATGCTAGCTAGCCTAACCAACTCAAACAAACTAAACTCTGAGAACAGTAACATTAATTAAAAAAGGAATGAATTATTAATGAGACACTTAAATAAATGTAAAAGAGTGACGTTACCTTCCTGAATCAGACGACTGTGTCTGATTCTGCTCTCCAGATCTGGATTGGTCCTGGACCGTCTGTCTGCCTGCACACACACACACACACACACACGCACACACACACACACACATTAAAACAAAGCACACACACACACACACACACACACACACACACACACACACACACACACACACACACACACACACACACACACACACACACACACACACACACACTGTGACTGCAGCAGTAGAACAGCAAGTAGAAACAACCCAGGTAGACACACCACAGGTAGAAACACTACAGGTAGAAGTTCTACAGGTAGAAACAACACAGGTAGAAGTTCTACAGGTAGAAACAACACAGGTAGAAGTTCTACAGGTAGAAGTTCTACAGGTAGAAACACCACAGGTAGAAACACCACAGGTAAACACACCACAGGTAGAAGTTCTACAGGTAGAAGGACTACAGGTACAGGTACTACAGGTAGAAGGACCACAGGTAGAAGGACTACAGGTACAGGTACTACAGGTAGAAGGACTACAGGTACAGGTACTACAGGTACAGGTACTACAGGTAGAGGTACTACAGGTAGAAGGACTACAGGTAGAGGTACCACAGGTAGAAGGACTACAGGTACAGGTACTACAGGTAGAATGACTACAGGTAGAAGGACTACAGGTACAGGTACTACAGGTAGAAGGACCACAGGTAGAAGGACTACAGGTAGAAGGACCACAGGTAGAAGGACTACAGGTAGAAGGACTACAGGTAGAAGGACCACAGGTAGAAGGACTACAGGTAGAAGGACTACAGGTAGAAGGACTACAGGTAGAAGGACTACAGGTACAGGTACCACAGGTAGAAGGACTACAGGTAGAAGGACCACAGGTAGAAGGACTACAGGTAGAAGGACTACAGGTACAGGTACTACAGGTAGAAGGACTACAGGTACAGGTACTACAGGTAGGTACTACAGGTAGAAGGACCACAGGTAGAAGGACTACAGGTACAGGTACTACAGGTAGGTACTACAGGTAGAAGGACCACAGGTAGAAGGACTACAGGTACAGGTACTACAGGTAGAAGGACTACAGGTAGAAGGACTACAGGTACTACAGGTAGAAGGACTACAGGTACTACAGGTAGAAGGACTACAGGTACCACAGGTAGAAGGACTACAGGTAGAAGGAATACAGGTCCTACAGGTAGAAGGACTACAGGTAGAAGGACTACAGGTACAGGTACCACAGGTAGAAGGACTACAGGTAGAAGGACCACAGGTAGAAGGACTACAGGTAGAAGGACCACAGGTAGAAGGACTACAGGTAGAAGGACTACAGGTACAGGTACTACAGGTAGAAGGACTACAGGTACAGGTACTACAGGTAGGTACTACAGGTAGAAGGACCACAGGTAGAAGGACTACAGGTACAGGTACTACAGGTAGGTACTACAGGTAGAAGGACCACAGGTAGAAGGACTACAGGTACAGGTACTACAGGTAGAGGTACTACAGGTAGAAGGACTACAGGTACTACAGGTAGAAGGACCACAGGTAGAAGGACTACAGGTACTACAGGTAGAAGGACTACAGGTAGAAGGACCACAGGTAGAAGGACTACAGGTACAGGTACTACAGGTAGAAGGACTACAGGTACAGGTACCACAGGTAGAAGGACTACAGGTAGAAGGAATACAGGTACTACAGGTAGAAGGACCACAGGTAGAAGGACTACAGGTAGAAGGACCACAGGTAGAGGTACTACAGGTAGAAGGACTACAGGTAGAAGGAATACAGGTAGAAGGACTACAGGTACTACAGGTAGAAGGACCACAGGTAGAAGGACTACAGGTAGAAGGACTACAGGTACCTCTGAGTCGGAGCTGGACTCGGACTCGTTGACCAGAGAGGACTTGACGTCGTCCAGGTCTCGAGCAGACGACACGTTCCTCTTGTCCTCCTGCTCGCCTTCATCTTTAAACGAGATCAGCTCGTCGTTCGCTCCCAGGTCGTCCCCGGCTATCTGCGGCATAGTTAGCCTCGGAGCTAACATGAGCTAACGGGGGCTAACATGAGCTAACGGGGGCTAATATGAGCTAACACAGGCTAACGGGGGCTAACACAGGCTAACGGGGGCTAACACAGGCTAACGGGGGCTAACCCAGGCTAACGGGTGCTAACACAGGCTAACGGGGGCTAACACAGGCTAACAGGCTAACAGGCTAACGGGGGCTAACACAGGCTAACGGGGGCTAACCCAGGCTAACGGGGCTAACACAGGCTAACGGGGGCTAACACAGGCTAACGGGGGCTAACCCAGGCTAACGGGGGGCTAACCCAGGCTAACGGGGGGCTAACCCAGGCTAACGGGGGCTAACACAGGCTAACGGGGGGCTAACACAGGCTAACGGGGGGCTAACACAGGCTAACGGGGGCTAACACAGGCTAACCCAGGCTAACGGGGGCTAACCCAGGCTAACGGGGGCTAACACAGGCTAACGGGGGCTAACACAGGCTAACGGGTGCTAACACAGGCTAACCCAGGCTAACACAGGCTAACGGGAGTCACTGGTTGGGGTTGGTGAGCTCCAGCTCCTCCAGCAGTGTGTGCGGGGCTGCACGCAGGACAACGTTACACACACACGTTCTAACGTTCTAACGTGGTTCTGTGTCTTTAGTGCGTTAAAAACAGCTTAATGACGAGCTAACGAGCTAACTGCTGCGTTCACGGACACTGAGCCGTGAAGTCCTGAGAGAGACTAGTTATAGAAGAGACTAGTGATAGTAGAGAGACTAGTTATAGTAGAGACTAGTTATAGTAGAGACTAGTTATAGTAGAGACTAGTTATAGTAGAGACTAGTTATAGTAGAGAGACTAGTGATAGTAGAGACTAGTTATAGTAGAGAGACTAGTTATAGTAGAGAGACTAGTTATAGTAGAGACTAGTGATAGTAGAGAGACTAGTTATAGTAGAGAGACTAGTTATAGTAGAGACTAGTTATAGTAGAGACTAGTTATAGTAGAGAGACTAGTTATAGTAGAGACTAGTTATAGTAGAGAGACTAGTTATAGTAGAGACTAGTTATAGTAGAGACTAGTTATAGTAGAGACTAGTTATAGTAGAGACTAGTTATAGTAGAGAGAGTTATAGTAGAGATAGTAGAGACTAGTTATAGTAGAGAGACTAGTTATAGTAGAGACTAGTTATAGTAGAGACTAGTTATAGTAGAGACTAGTTATAGTAGAGACTAGTTATAGTAGAGAGACTAGTGATAGTAGAGACTAGTTATAGTAGAGAGACTAGTTATAGTAGAGACTAGTTATAGTAGAGACTAGTGATAGTAGAGACTAGTGATAGTAGAGACTAGTTATAGTAGAGAGACTAGTTATAGTAGAGACTAGTTATAGTAGAGACTAGTTATAGTAGAGACTAGTTATAGTAGAGACTAGTTATAGTAGAGAGACTAGTTATAGTAGAGACTAGTTATAGTAGAGAGACTAGTGATAGTAGAGAGACTAGTTATAGTAGAGAGACTAGTTATAGTAGAGAGACTAGTGATAGTAGAGACTAGTGATAGTAGAGAGACTAGTGATAGTATAGACTAGTTATAGTAGAGACTAGTGATAGTAGAGACTAGTGATAGTAGAGACTAGTTATAGTAGAGACTAGTGATAGTAGAGAGACTAGTTATAGTAGAGACTAGTGATAGTAGAGAGACTAGTTATAGTAGTTAGTTTAACTCGTTATAGTAGTTAGTTTCACTAGTTTAACTCGTTATAGTAGTTAGTTATAGTAGTTAGTTTCACTAGTTTAACTCGTTATAGTAGTTAGTTTCACTAGTTTAACTCGTTATAGTAGTTAGTTTCACTAGTTTAACTCGTTATAGTTCTGTGTTGTTCTTCCAGTAGAGTAAAACATAAACAGTGAATCTCAGGAAACCTCCGGACGGTGAACGACTGGAACCAACCGGCAGAACCCCGAGGTCCGGTAAATCCGGGTTAGTCCGGGTAAATCCGGGTTAGTCCGGGTAAATCCGGGTTAGTCCGGGTAAATCCGGGTTAGTCCGGTAAATCCGGGTTAGTCCGGGTTAGTCCGGAAAGTTTTGCGTTCAGCGGGATCCTGCGGTTACTCCCGCGGGTCACGCACAGGCCCGCGTGTCCTCTTTGAAACACGCAGCATGCAGATCCTCAGATGTTTCCTGGTCCGGGTCCTGGTCCGGGTCCGGGTCCTGGTTCTGGACTGAACCCGTCTGCAGGACAAGACTGCGCGGCTGGAGAGAAACTCTGGAGAAACTCTGGAACCGGACTGACCTCAGATCAGTGGAGCGAGGCGCGCTCCCGTCGAGACACAAGCACGAGAGCAGCTGAACTGATCCTGGACCAGCACAACAGGTCCCGTGTGAGGAGGCACAAAGAGGAGGGAGGAGGCACTAAGAGGAGGGAGGAGAGGAGGAGGAGACAAGAGGAGGGAGGAGGCACTAAGAGGAGGGAGGAGACACTAAGAGGAGGGAGACACTAAGAGGAGGGAGGAGACACTAAGAGGAGGGAGGAGACACTAAGAGGAGGGAGGAGACACTAAGAGGAGGGAGGAGACACTAAGAGGAGGGAGGAGACACTAAGAGGAGGGAGGAGACACTAGGAGGAGGGAGGAGACACTAAGAGGAGGGAGGAGACACTAGGAGGAGGGAGGAGACACTAAGAGGAGGGAGGAGACACTAAGAGGAGGGAGGAGACACTAGGAGGAGGGAGGAGACACTAAGAGGAGGGAGGAGACACTAAGAGGAGGGAGGAGACACTAAGAGGAGGGAGGAGACACTAGGAGGAGGGAGGAGGACACTAGGAGGAGGGAGGAGACACTAAGAGGAGGGAGGAGACACTAGGAGGACACTAGGAGGAGGGAGGAGACACTAGGAGAGGAGGAGGAGGAGGGAGGGAGGACACTAAGAGGAGGGAGGAGAGAGGAGGGAGGAGACACTAAGAGGAGGGAGGAGAGGAGGGGAGGAGACACTAGGAGGAGGGAGGAGACACTAAGAGGAGGGAGGAGACACTAGGAGGAGGGAGGAGACACTAAGAGGAGGGAGGAGACACTAGGAGGAGGGAGGAGACACTAAGAGGAGGGAGGAGACACTAAGAGGAGGGAGGAGACACTAAGAGGAGGGAGGAGAGAGGAGGGAGGAGACACTAAGAGGAGGGAGGAGACACTAGGAGGAGGAGGGAGGGAGGAGACACTAAGAGGAGGGAGGAGACACTAAGAGGAGGGAGGAGACACTAAGAGGAGGGAGGAGACACTAAGAGGAGGGAGGAGACACTAAGAGGAGGGAGGAGACACTAAGAGGAGGGAGGAGACACTAAGAGGAGACACTAAGAGGAGGGAGGAGACACTAGAGGGAGGAGGGAGGAGACACTAAGAGGAGGGAGGAGACACTAAGAGGAGGGAGGAGACACTAGGAGGGAGGAGACACTAAGAGGAGGGAGGAGACACTAGGAGGAGGGAGGAGACACTAAGAGGAGGGAGGAGACAAGAGGAGGGAGGAGACACTAAGAGGAGGGAGGAGACACTAGGAGGAGGGAGGAGACACTAAGAGGAGGGAGGAGACACTAGGAGGAGGGAGGAGACACTAAGAGGAGGGAGGAGACACTAAGGAGGAGGGAGGAGACACTAAGAGGAGGGAGGAGACACTAAGAGGGAGGAGGAGGGGAGGAGACACTAAGAGGAGGGAGGAGACACTAGGAGGAGGGAGGAGACACTAGAGGAGGGAGGAGACACTAAGAGGAGGAGGAGAGGAGGAGGGAGGAGACACTAAGAGGAGGGAGGAGACACTAGAGGAGGGAGGAGACACTAAGAGGAGGGAGGAGACACTAAGAGGAGGGAGGAGACACTAAGAGGAGGGAGGAGACACTAGGAGGAGGGAGGAGGCACTAAGAGGAGGGAGGAGACACTAGGAGGAGGGAGGAGACACTAAGAGGAGGAGGAGGGAGGAGACACTAAGAGGAGGGAGGAGAGGAGACACTAGGAGGAGGGAGGAGACACTAGGAGGGGAAGAGAGGAGGGAGGAGACACTAAGAGGAGGGAGGAGACACTAGGAAGAGGAGACACTAAGAGGAGGGAGGAGACACTAAGAGGAGGGAGGAGACACTAAGAGGGAGGGAGAGACACTAAGAGGAGGAGACACTTGAGAGGAGGAGGACACTAAGAGGAGGGAGGAGACACTAGAGGAGGGAGGAGACACTAAGAGGAGGGAGGAGACACTAAGAGGAGGGAGGAGACACTAGGAGGAGGGAGGAGACACTAAGAGGAGGGAGGAGACACTAAGAGGAGGGAGGGAGGAGACACTAAGAGGAGGGAGGAGACACTAGGATAGGGAGGGAGGAGACACTAAGAGGAGGGAGGAGACACTAGGAGGAGGGAGGAGACACTAAGAGGAGGGAGGAGACACTAGGAGGAGGGAGGAGACACTAAGAGGAGGGAGGAGACACTAAGGAGGAGGGAGGAGACACTAGGAGGAGGGAGGAGACACTAAGAGGACCAGGAGGACACTGACCTTAGGAGGACATTACATTTACATTACATTACATTACATTACAGTCACTAGGAGCAGACGCTTTTATCCTAAGGAGGGACTTACAGGAAGACACTAAGAGGAGGGAGGTATTCAACATAGGTATTCAGGGAGAGAACTACTAGTCACCAGAAGTCATCAGTGCATCTCCTTTCTTAAACAAGCATCTTAAAGCATAAACCAGAACTAAAAGGATAGTAGGAGGAGAAGCAAATTACAGAAAACAATAATTGCAAGGAGACTAATCCGAATATAGTAAGTGACACTAGAGGAGGGAAGACACTAAGAATAGGATAAGTGCATAACACAAAGGAGGGGAAGACAATAATCAAGGAGACACTAAGGAGGAGGAGGGAGGAGAAACGAGTAAACCATAAGTGCTACGAGGAAGGCTCCGGAGTAGCACTTCACTAAGAAGAGAGTGAGTTTTCAGACACTGCGCCTAAAGATGGGAGGAGGAGACTCTAAGAGGAGGGAGGAGACACTGTCCTGACGTAAGTGGGGAGTTCATTCCACCACTGAGGGGCCAGGACAGAAAGGAAGCTGTGACCTAAGAGGAGGGAGGAGTCGAGGAGGGCCGCAGGGACCTCTGAGACGGGGCAACACAATCGCCCTAGGAGGAGGGAGGAGACACTAAGAGGAGGGAGGCAGCAGAGCACGAGTGGTCGGGCGGGGGTGTAGGGCTTGACCAAGGCCTGGAGATAGGAAGGAGCTGAGACACTAAGAGGAGGGAGGAGACACTGCCCTAAGAGGAGGGAGGCTAGCACCAGAGTCTTAAACTGGATGCGAGCTCTTACAGGGAGCCAGTGTAGAGAACGGAGAAGGGAACTTGTGTGAGAGAACTTGGGGCTAAGAGGATTGAACACCAGGACGAGCTGCAGCTTTCTGGACAAGCTCCAGAGGTCTGATGGCCGACGACACTAAGAGGAGGGGGGCTCCAGCAAGTAGTGAGGAGCAGTAGTCCAGGCGGGAGATGACCAGAGCCTGGATGAGCACCTGCGACCTTATGACCTAGGAAGAGGGAAACAATCTGGTGCTTAATAAAGAAAAACATGACCCTAACCCTAACCTGATCCCACTGTCCTTCATGCAACGCATGCCCAGCTAAAACAATAAACCCCTTACCCCTACTCTCTGCCTCCCCGTCTCTCTGTGCTGCATTCGGGTCCACCAGTCTCGAGACCTAAGAGGAGGGAGGAGACACTAACAGAGGGATGATCATGAGAGGACAGAAAACATGAGGATATGATCATGAGAGGACAGAAAACATGAGGATATGATCATGAGAGGGAGAAAACATGAGGATATGATCATGAGAGGACAGAAAACATGATGATATGATCATGAGAGGGCAGAAAACATGAGGATATGATCATGAGAGGACAGAAAACATGATGATATGATGAGATCATGAGAGGACAGAAAACATGAGGAGGGATATGATCATGAGAGGACAGAAAACATGAGGATATGATCATGAGAGGACAAAACATGATGATATGATCATGAGAGGACAAAACATGAGGATATGATCATGAGAGGACAGAAAACATGAGGATATGATCATGAGAGGAAAGACAAAACAGAGGATATGATCATGAGAGGACAGAAAACATGAGGATATGATCATGAGAGGACAGAAAACATGAGGATATGATCATGAGAGGACAGAAAACATGAGAATATGATCATGAGAGGACAGAAAACATGAGGATATGATCATGAGAGGACAAGAAAACATGATGATATGATCATGAGAGGACAGAAAACATGAGGATATGATCATGAGAGGACAGAAAACATGAGGATATGATCATGAGAGGACAGAAAACATGAGGATATGATCATGAGAGGACAGAAAACATGAGGATATGATCATGAGAGGACAGAAAACATGATGATATGATCATGAGATCATGAGAGGACAGAAAACATGAGGAATATGATCATGAGAGGACAGAAAACATGAGGATATGATCATGAGAGGACAAAACATGATGATATGATCATGAGAGGACAGAAAACATGAGGATATGATCATGAGAGGACAGAAAACATGAGGATATGATCATGAGAGGACAGAAAACATGAGGATATGATCATGAGAGGACAGAAAACATGAGAATATGATCATGAGAGGACAGAAAACATGATGATATGAGGATATGATCATGAGAGGACAGAAAACATGAGGATATGATCATGAGAGGACAGAAAATGATCATGAGAGGACAGAAAACATGAGGATATGATCATGAGAGGACAGAAAACATGAGGATATGATCATGAGAGGACAGAAAACATGAGATATCATGATATGATCATGATAGAGGACAGAAAACATGATGATATGATCATGAGAGGACAGAAAACATGAGGATATGATCATGAGAGGAAAGAAAACATGATCATGAGAGGACAGAAAACATGAGGATATGATCATGAGAGGACAGAAAACATGAGGATATGATCATGAGAGGACAGAAAACATGAGGATATGATCATGAGAGGACAGAAAACATGATGATATGATCATGATATGATCATGAGAGGACAGAAAACATGAGAATATGATCATGAGAGGACAGAAAACATGAGGATATGATCATGAGAGGACAAAACATGATGATATGATCATGAGAGGACAGAAAACATGAGGATATGATCATGAGAGGACAGAAAACATGAGGATATGATCATGAGAGGACAGAAAACATGAGGATATGATCATGAGAGGACAAAACATGATGATATGATCATGAGAGGACAGAAAACATGAGGATATGATCATGAGAGGACAGAAAACATGAGAATATGATCATGAGAGGACAGAAAACATGAGAATATGATCATGAGAGGACAGAAAACATGAGGATATGATCATGAGAGGACAAAACATGATGATATGATCATGAGAGGACAGAAAACATGAGGATATGATCATGAGAGGACAGAAAACATGAGGATATGATCATGAGAGGACAGAAAACATGAGGATATGACATGAGAAAACATGAGGATATGATCATGAGAGGACAGAAAACATGAGGATATGATCATGAGAGGACAGAAAACATGATGATATGATCATGAGATCATGAGAGGACAGAAAACATGAGAATATGATCATGAGAGGACAGAAAACATGAGGATATGATCATGAGAGGACAAAACATGATGATATGATCATGAGAGGAAAGAAAACATGAGGATATGATCATGAGAGGAAAGAAAACATGAGGATATGATCATGAGAGGAAAGAAAACATGAGGATATGATCATGAGAGGACAGAAAACATGAGGATATGATCATGAGAGGACAGAAAACATGAGGATATGATCATGAGAGGACAGAAAACATGAGGATATGATCATGAGAGGACAGAAAACATGAGAATATGATCATGAGAGGACAGAAAACATGAGGATATGATCATGAGAGGACAGAAAACATGAGGATATGATCATGAGAGGACAGAAAACATGATATGATCATGAGAGGACAGAAAACATGAGGATATGATCATGAGAGGACAGAAAACATGAGGATATGATCATGAGAGGACAGAAAACATGAGGATATGATCATGAGAGGACAGAAAACATGAGGATATGATCATGAGAGGACAAAACATGATGATATGATCATGAGAGGACAGAAAACATGAGGATATGATCATGAGAGGACAGAAAACATGAGAATATGATCATGAGAGGACAGAAAACATGAGAATATGATCATGAGAGGACAGAAGAATCTGAACGAGAAGCTGTATGAGGAAATACATCATGAAACCAAACAAACTCCACACTGTGGCACATGAGGTAGAGCGCCTGTCCCGTAACCACAAGGTTGGTGGTTCAAACCCCTCTACCGGCAACATGCCGAGGTGTCCTTGAGCAAGACACCTAACCCCAAGTTGCTCCCGGGCGCTTCATTGCAGCCCATTGCTCCTCCGGGATGGGTTAAATGCAGAGAAATAATTTCCCCATTGTGGGACTAATAAAGGATTGATTATTATTATATAACATTATATAATTATTAATACAATAAATCAAGTTCATGTTATTTTAAACTGGAATACCAGTATTTATGAAACTAGAATATGAGTTATTATTGAACAAGAGACATATTTATACTCACATGTCTACACACTGCTCCTTAATGAGAACATTATTAATATACATATATAAACATATTTATACTCACATGTTTACACACTGCTCCTTAATGAGAACATTATTAATATACATATATAAACATATTTATACTCACATGTCTACACACTGCTCCTTAATGAGAACATTATTAATATACATATATAAACATATGTATACTCACATGTTTACACACTGCTCCTTAATGAGAACATTATTAATATACATATATAAACATATTTATACTCACATGTTTACACACTGCTCCTTAATGAGAACATTATTAATATACATATATAAACATATGAGACGGTGTGACGGACCTGAAACCTGAAAAAATTCTCAGCTGTTTTCTGTTTCTAGAGTTCAGACTTAAACATCCATCATGTTCAGTCAGCAGAGGAGATATGAGCGCTCATGAAAACACACAACACACACTAAGATAGACACTGTAGAACACACAGACACACACACACACACACACACACACACACACACACACACACACACACACACACACACACACACACACACACACACTTAAGACAGACACTGTAGAACACACACACACACACACACACACACACACACACACACACACTAAGACAGACACTGTAGAACACACACAACACACACTAAGACAGACACTGTAGAACACACACACACACAACACACACTAAGACAGACACTGTAGAACACACACACACACACACACTAAGACACACAAACACACGCACACACAAACACTCAAACACACACACACACACACACACAAACAAACACAGTGTGGAAGAGATTAAACTGAGTGAATGTGTGTTTTCGGGTGTTGATGAATAAATGAATGTTCGTCAGAGGGAGCAGCTTGTGAAGGAATGAGGCTCATCAGGTTGGACTGGTTGGACTGCTTTCAGAGTGGAGGAGGATCTGCTGTAGAAAATCACAATATCTGACGGTCAGAGGTTCCGCTGTAGAGAATAAAGAGTAAAGTTTGTGTTAGGAACCTGAAGACGATGGCCGTGAATCTGAGTAAGAACGGTCTTTCACTCATGGAAGCTTATAAAGAAGTGGTGGACGGAAAGATGGACACCAACTGGTGAGGAGTCTCTTATTATGATGGAGTGATTGTTGTACATGTTAACCTGCTGACAAGTTAACCTGCTGACAAGGTAACCTGCTGACATCTTAACCTGCTGACATGTTAACCTGCTGACAAGGTAACCTGCTGACAAGGTAAACTGCTGACATGTTAACCTGCTGACAAGTTAACCTGCTGACAAGTTAACCTGCTGACATGTTAACCTGCTGACAAGTTAACCTGCTGACATGTTAACCTGCTGACAAGGTAACCTGCTGATATGTTCACCTGCTGACAAGTTAACCTGCTGACAAGTTAACCTGCTGACATGTTAACCTGCTGACAAGTTAACCTGCTGACATGTTAACCTGCTGACAAGGTAACCTGCTGATATGTTCACCTGCTGACAAGGTAACCTGCTGACATGTTCACCTGCTAACATGTTAACCTGCTGACATGTTAACCTGCTGACAAGTTAACCTGCTGACATGTTAACCTGCTGACAAGTTAACCTGCTGACATGTTAACCTGCTGACAAGGTAACCTGCTGATATGTTCACCTGCTGACAAGGTAACCTGCTGACAAGGTAACCTGCTGACATGTTAACCTGCTGATATGTTCACCTGCTGATATGTTCACCTGCTGACAAGGTAACCTGCTGACATGTTAACCTGCTGACATGTTAACCTGCTGACATGTTAACCTGCTGACATGTTAACCTGCTGTGTTTTCAGGGCTTTGTTCACTTATGAAGGAAACACTAATGATATTCGTCTGGCAGAGAAGGGAGGTAAGGTCAATGTACTCTATAATGTACAGCAATAAAAGTACTCATGTATTTTCAGCTGCATGCAGTTATAGTACATGTTATACAGTAAAACGTCTAATGTATTATTATACATTACAATACTGAAGCATCGATGCAGCCGCTACTTCAAAGTTATTGATATACAGTCCAACATAGGGGTCGGGGCCCTCCACAGGGTCATATGATCAATCTGAGGGTCCTGAGATGATTCATGGAGTAAATGTACTTAGTTACTTTCTACCAAAGTAAACTGAGCTAACAGCTGACTATTTGAACCCTGACTGTCCTGGTCCTGGTCCTGATCCTGGACCTGAATAAAACCATTAAATCCTTCATGGCGTGAGTGTGTGTGTGGTGTGTGTTTGTGTGTGTGCAGATGGGGGATTAGAGGAGATGGTGGAGGAGCTGAACAGTGGGAAGGTGATGTACGCTTTCTGTCGAGTCCAGGACCCAAACTCTGGTCTGCCCAAATATGTCCTCATAAACTGGGTGAGACACACACACACAAAAACACAGACACACACACACACACACACACACACACACACACACACACACACACACACACACACACACACACACACACACACACACACACACACACACACACATTAACCACTGCAACTGAGCCAAGAGTGTCTGTATCTGTATATTTCTGTATTACTGTGTTGTGTGTGTGTGTGTGTGTGTGTGTGTGTGTGTGTGTGTGTGTGTGTGTGTGTGTGTGTGTGTGTGTGTGTCTGTGTACAGACAGGTGAAGGTGTGAAGGACTCCAGAAAAGGAACATGTGCCAACCACGTGAGCTCGATGGCCAACTTCCTGAAGGTGAGTGTGTCTTCTGTAAAATGCTGCTGTGTGACTTTAACGAGTCACTGATGAACATGTGACCTCAGGGAGCCCATGTGACCATAAACGCCCGCGGAGACGACGACGTGGAACCAGAGACCATCCTGGAGAAAGTGTCCAAAGCGTCCGGAGCCAACTTTCATTTCCACAAACCGACAGAATACAGAGATGCTCCGAGAGGAGCCGTGGTGAGAAACAGACGACGCTTCCACATGTTCATCTGCAGAAACAACAAATATGGAATATGAAATAAATTCACTGATATGTTTGGAGAGAGAAACATGAATATCTAAAACAGGATTCATGTGTTTAAGGCCCAGAAATAGATGCCGGTGTGTGTTCTTTTCTGTGACATCATCTTTAGCTCTGATGACCTCACAGTGATGTCATCAGGGTGATCTCAGTTTGAGATTAAAACGTCTGTGTTTCAAAGTGGAGGTGTGGAGTTAAAAAAAAAGCAGAGGGGGTCTAGAGAAGAGAAGCTGTTGAACTGCATTGTGGGAAGTCCAAGCTACTTTTCCTTATGAATTCATTGAGCATGAATTATTAGTCGTCCACAGAAATCATTTAACTGAGAACTTCTCTGCTGTCACAGGGTTCTGTGTATCGGAAGGTGAACGCCGTGGAGGAAATTCAACAAACCAAGAAAGACGACTTCTGGGTTCAAACTCAGGTTTCTCTTCACCTTCATCCCGAGTTTATGAAGTGTAGTTTGATGTGATCTGATTTAACACCAGCATCTTCTTAGCGGGACGAAGCAGTTCGTCAACAGGAGGAGAACAAACGACTGCAGCAGGAGAGACAGACGATGGAGATGGAGAGGAGGGAGATGGAGGAGAAGCAGACCAAGGAGAGGGAGAAGAGATTCAAGGAGAGAGCTCAGCAGATCGAACAGGAGAAGTGAGTCCGACTCCAGAACCACGTTGTGGACAAAGAGTTGTGGACTGATTGCTGCTTTCTGTGTTTGTCCAGGATTCATCAGAAGCAGAAAGAAGAAGAGGACAGAGAGACGGAGCGGCAGAGACATGTGAGCTCTCCAACACATTGACACAGTCTGAACCTCCATCAGGTCCATCAGGAACAAAAGCATCAAACACATCTATGAACGTCACTGAACTCTGACAGGGGACCAGCAGACATTAAAAGAGACAAAAATAAAATACATATACAGTATACATATATATATATATATATAGTATATATATACATATATATATGTATATATATGTATATATATATATATATATATATACATATATATATATGTGTATATATATATATATATATACACATATATATACATATATATATGTATATATACATATATATATATATATATACATTACAGTCTTTTTTTTTTTATCCAAAGCGACTTATATATATATATATATATATATATATATATATATATATATTATTATATATACATATATATATATATATATATATATATATATATATATATATATATATATATATATATATATATATGTATACTGTATATGTATTTTATTTTTGTCTCTTTTAATGTCTGCTGGTCCCCTGTCAGAGTTCAGTGACGTTCATAGATGTGTTTGATGCTTGAGTTCATATATATATATATATATATATATATATATATATATACATATATATATACTACGTTCAGATAACATGATCTGTGTGTCTGTTTTAGAACCTGCAGGAAAATGGAAACAGGAAGTCGGGCCTCAACATCGCTGCGTCGGTGCAGAAAGCTAATGTATGAAAGTTTACATTTATATGTTAAAAATCTCATATTTTGTGCTATTAAAATCAGATATCATCATGTTGACACTGTGATTCAGAAGAGTCCATGTTTATGAATGAAATGATCACGGAGGTTTGTGATATTTCAACTTTTAGTTCTGAGAAATCATTTTTTTCCCGTCAGTTTGGTGGAATTCTCCAAATACTACAATACCCATGAGCCTCAGCTACGGTTGATACAGAACACAAACTGCCAAGATGAGACAGTGAATTTATTTAAACTACAGATCGTATAATCTTTTATTTTGCTATAGTTCTCTGTTAGTAGCTCACTTAATGGGATTTGAAGCTGCGATTGGAGGTTTCTTACCAAAGTGCATCCTGGGAGTTGTAGTGTCCTTCCTTTTTCTGCCTCTGGCTTGTAAATTCAATTTATATCATCAAAGAACCAGATTTCTTTCTCACAAACTGAACATGTAAAGTTTGTGTTTACCGGTAAGAGAGTGTCTAATTAAAGAAGCTTTTGAGTTGCATTATGGGAAATGTAGGATCCTGCATTTTTTTTAACTTGACTTATAAAACATGCTAAATACTAATATAAAATACTATTTCTTGAATACTAAATGCTTTACTACATAGTTGTAGTAGCCCTTTAAACTCTGGCTGTGTTTCACAGGAGGCCAAATCCCTGATTTCTCAGAGGTCATTTAACCCCAGAGACGTGTTCAAGCAGAGGGAGCAGAGCTTTGAGTCTCCGGCATCCGGACCAGGTGGAACAAGACCAGGTGCATCCAGATCAGGTGCATCCAAACCAGGTGAACCTCCACAGATCATAACCTCAATCACAAAGGAAGTCATTCATCATACTCATGTTCTCACTCTGTGTCTCAGGGAAGTCCTTTCAGAGAGAAACTTTGCTGCAACCTCAGTCTCCGATTGCTCCAGCTGTGGTCCCCCTGTCTCCTGTCTCACCTGTCTCACCTGTTTCACCTCCCTCACCTGTGCTGTCTCACTCACCTGCTGCACCACCAGAGACAACTGGCTCACCTGTTCCAGCTGAAGGTGAGACACACAGCAACTTCTGCTTCTTATTAAATAATGATATGATGTGATGTCATATTGTGTTGTTTTATAACAAGTACTGACGCTAAAACGATGACGCATCACTTCCTGCTGAAGAACCTCCACCTTTAGTCTCAGGACCTCCGGTCTAAGGACCTTCAGTTTAAGGACCTTCAGTTTAAGGACCTTCAGTTTAAGGACCTTCAGTTTAAGGACCTTCAGTTTAAGGACCTTCAGTTTAAGGACCTTCAGTTTAAGGACCTTTAGTTTCAGGACCTTCAGTTTAAGGACCTTTAGTCTCAGAACCTTTAGTTTCAGGACCTTCTTCAGGACCTCCGGTTCAGGACGTGGTCTAAGGACCTTCAGTTTAAGGACCTTCAGTCTCAGGACCTTCAGTTTAAGGACCTTCAGTTTCAGGACCTTCAGTTTTTCAGTTTCAGGACAGTCTCATGACCTTCAGTTTCAGGACCTTTAGTTTAAGGACCTTCAGTTTAAGGACCTTTAGTCTCAGGACCTTTAGTCTCAGGACCTTCAGTTTAAGGACCTTCAGTTTAAGGACCTTTAGTTTCAGGACCTTCAGTTTAAGGACCTTCAGTTTAAGGACCTTTAGTTTAAGGACCAGTTTAAGGACCTTCAGTCACAGGACCTTGGTCTAAGGACCTTCAGTCTCAGCACCTCCGGTCTCAGGACGTGGTCTAAGGAACTTCAGTTTAAGGACCTTCAGTCTCAGGACCTTCAGTTTAAGGACCTTCAGTTTCAGGACCTTCAGTTTAAGGACCCTCAGTTTCAGGACCTTCAGTCTCATGACCTTCAGTTTCAGGACCTTCAGTTTAAGGACCTTCAGTTTAAGGACCTTCAGTCTCAGGACCTTCAGTCTCGGGACCTTCAGTTTCAGTTTCAGGACCTTTAATTTAAGGACCTTCAGTTTCAGGACCTTCAGTTTCAGGACCTTCAGTCTAAGGACCTTCAGTTTAAGGACCTTCAGTCTAAGGACCTTCAGTTTCAGGACCTTCAGTTTCAGGACCCTCAGTTTAAGGACCTTAAGTTTCAGGACCTTTAATTTAAGGACCTTCAGTTTCAGGACCTTCAGTCTAAGGACCTTCAGTTTAAGGACCTTCAGTCTAAGGACCTTCAGTCTAAGGACCTTCAGTTTCAGGACCTTCAGTTTAAGGACCTTCAGTTTTAGGACCTTCAGTTTAAGGACCTTCAGTTTCAGGACCTTCAGTCTAAGGACCTTCAGTTTAAGGACCTTCAGTTTAAGGACCTTCAGTCTCAGGACCTTCAGTTTAAGGACCTTCAGTTTAAGGACCTTCAGTTTCAGGACCTTCAGTTTAAGGACCTTAAGTTTCAGGACCTTTAATTTAAGGACTTCTTCAGTCTTCAGTCTAAGGACCTTTAATTTAAGGACCTTCAGTTTCAGGACCTTCAGTCTAAGGACCTTCAGTTTCAGGACCTTCAGTTTAAGGACCTTCAGTTTCAGGACCTTCAGTTTCAGGACCTTCAGTTTAAGGACCTTCAGTTTCAGGATCAGTTTCAGACCTTCAGTTTCAGGACCTTCAGTTTAAGGACCTTTAGTTTAAGGACCTTCAGTTTCAGGACCTTCAGTCTAAGGACCTCCGGTCTCAGGACGTGGTCTAAGGAACTTCAGTTTAAGGAACTTTAGTTTCAGGACCTTCGGTCTCAGGACGTGGTCTAAGGACCTTCAGTTTAAGGGCTTTCAGTTTCAGGACCTTCAGTTTCAGGACCTTCAGTTTAAGGACCTTCAGTCTAAGGACCTTCAGTTTAAGGACCTTCAGTCTCAGGACCTTCAGTTTAAGGACCTTCAGTTTCAGGACCTTCAGTTTAAGGACCCTCAGTTTCAGGACCTTCAGTCTCATGACCTTCAGTTTCAGGACCTTTAGTTTAAGGACCTTCAGTTTAAGGACCTTTAGTCTCAGGACCTTTAGTCTCAGGACCTTCAGTTTAAAGACCTTCAGTTTAAGGACCTTTAGTTTCAGGACCTTCAGTTTAAGGACCTTCAGTTTAAGGACCTTTAGTTTCAGGACCTTCAGTTTAAGGACCTTCAGTTTAAGGACCTTTAGTTTAAGGACCTTTAGTTTAAGGACCTTCAGTCACAGGACTTGGTCTAAGGACCTTCAGTCTCAGCACCTCCGGTCTCAGGACGTGGTCTAAGGAACTTCAGTTTAAGGACCTTCAGTCTCAGGACCTTCAGTTTAAGGACCTTCAGTTTCAGGACCTTCAGTTTAAGGACCCTCAGTTTCAGGACCTTCAGTCTCATGACCTTCAGTTTCAGGACCTTTAGTTTAAGGACCTTCAGTGTACGGACCTTCAGTCTCAGGACCTTCAGTCTCGGGACCTTCAGTTTAAGGACCTTAAGTTTCAGGACCTTTAATTTAAGGACCTTCAGTTTCAGGACCTTCAGTCTAAGGACCTTCAGTTTAAGGACCTTCAGTCTAAGGACCTTCAGTTTCAGGACCTTCAGTTTCAGGACCCTCAGTTTAAGGACCTTAAGTTTCAGGACCTTTAATTTAAGGACCTTCAGTTTCAGGACCTTCAGTCTAAGGACCTTCAGTTTAAGGACCTTCAGTCTAAGGACCTTCAGTCTAAGGACCTTCAGTTTCAGGACCTTCAGTTTAAGGACCTTTAGTTTCAGGACCTTCAGTTTAAGGACCTTCAGTTTAAGGACCTTTAGTTTAAGGACCTTTAGTTTAAGGACCTTCAGTCACAGGACTTGGTCTAAGGACCTTCAGTCTCAGCACCTCCGGTCTCAGGACGTGGTCTAAGGAACTTCAGTTTAAGGACCTTCAGTTTCAGGACCTTCAGTTTAAGGACCCTCAGTTTCAGGACCTTCAGTCTCAGGACCTTCAGTCTCGGGACCTTCAGTTTAAGGACCTTAAGTTTCAGGACCTTTAATTTAAGGACCTTCAGTTTCAGGACCTTCAGTCTAAGGACCTTCAGTTTAAGGACCTTCAGTCTAAGGACCTTCAATTTCAGGACCTTCAGTTTCAGGACCCTCAGTTTAAGGACCTTAAGTTTCAGGACCTTTAATTTAAGGACCTTCAGTTTCAGGACCTTCAGTCTAAGGACCTTCAGTTTAAGGACCTTCAGTCTAAGGACCTTCAGTCTAAGGACCTTCAGTTTCAGGACCTTCAGTTTAAGGACCTTCAGTTTCAGGACCTTTAGTTTAAGGACCTTCAGTGTACGGACCTTCAGTCTCAGGACCTTCAGTCTCGGGACCTTCAGTCTCAGGACCTTCAGTCTCGGGACCTTCAGTTTAAGGACCTTAAGTTTCAGGACCTTTAATTTAAGGACCTTCAGTTTCAGGACCTTCAGTCTAAGGACCTTCAGTTTAAGGACCTTCAGTCTAAGGACCTTCAATTTCAGGACCTTCAGTTTCAGGACCCTCAGTTTAAGGACCTTAAGTTTCAGGACCTTTAATTTAAGGACCTTCAGTTTCAGGACCTTCAGTCTAAGGACCTTCAGTTTAAGGACCTTCAGTCTAAGGACCTTCAGTCTAAGGACCTTCAGTTTCAGGACCTTCAGTTTAAGGACCTTCAGTTTTAGGACCTTCAGTTTAAGGACCCTCAGTTTCAGGACCTTCAGTCTCATGACCTTCAGTTTCAGGACCTTTAGTTTAAGGACCTTCAGTTTCAGGACCTTTAGTTTAAGGACCTTCAGTTTCAGGACCCTCAGTTTCAGGACCTTCAGTTTCAGGACCTTCAGTTTCAGAACTTCAGTTTAAGGACCTTTAGTTTCAGGACCCTCAGTTTCAGGACCTTCAGTTTCAGGACCTTCAGTTTCAGAACTTCAGTTTCAGGACCTTCAGTCTCAGGACCTTCAGTTTCAGGACCTTCAGTTTAAGGACCTTCAGTTTAAGGACCTTTAGTTTAAGGACCTTCAGTTTCAGGACCTTCAGTCTAAGGACCTCTGGTCTCAGGACGTGGTCTAAGGAACTTCAGTTTAAGGAACTTTAGTTTCAGGACCTTCGGTCTCAGGACGTGGTCTAAGGACCTTCAGTTTAAGGGCTTTCAGTTTCAGGACCTTCAGTTTCAGGACCTTCAGTTTAAGGACCTTCAGTCTAAGGACCTTCAGTTTAAGGACCTTCAGTCACAGGACGTGGTCTAAGGACCTTCAGTCTCAGGACCTCCGGTCTCAGGACGTGGTCTAAGGAACTTCAGTTTAAGGAACTTTAGTTTCAGGACCTTCGGTTTAAGGACCTTCAGTTTAAGGACCTTTAGTTTAAGGACCTTCAGTTTCAGGACCTTCAGTCTAAGGACCTCCGGTCTCAGGACGTGGTCTAAGGAACTTCAGTTTAAGGACCTTCAGTCTCAGGACCTTCAGTTTAAGGAACTTCAGTTTAAGGACCTTCAGTCTCAGGACCTTCAGTTTAAGGACCTTCAGTTTTAGGACCTTCAGTTTAAGGACCCTCAGTTTCAGGACCTTCAGTCTAAGGACCTCCGGTCTCAGGTCGTGGTCTAAGGAACTTCAGTTTAAGGACCTTCAGTCTCAGGACCTTCAGTTTAAGGAACTTCAGTTTAAGGACCTTCAGTCTCAGGACCTTCAGTTTAAGGACCTTCAGTTTTAGGACCTTCAGTTTAAGGACCTTCAGTTTTAGGACCTTCAGTTTAAGGACCCTCAGTTTCAGGACCTTCAGTCTCATGACCTTCAGTTTCAGGACCTTTAGTTTAAGGACCTTCAGTCTCAGGACCTTCAGTCTCAGGACCTTCAGTTTAAGGACCTTCAGTTTAAGGACCTTCAGTTTAAGGACCTTTAGTTTCAGGACCTTCAGTTTAAGGACCTTCAGTTTAAGGACCTTCAGTTTCAGGACCTTTAGTTTAAGGACCTTCAGTCTCAGGACCTTCAGTCTCAGGACCTTCAATCTCAGGACCTTCAGTTTAAGGACTTTCAGTTTAAGGACCTTTAGTTTAAGGACCTTCAGTTTCAGGACCTTCAGTCTAAGGACCTCCGGTCTCAGGACATGGTCTAAGGAACTTCAGTTTAAGGACCTTCAGTCTCAGGACCTCCGGTCTCAGGACGTGGTCTAAGGACCTTCAGTCTCAGGACCTTCAGTTTAAGGACCTTCAGTCTAAGGACCTTCAGTCTAAGGACCTTCAGTTTAAGGACCTTCAGTTTAAGGACTTTCAGTCCCAGGACCTTCAGTCTCAGGACCTTCAGTTTAAGGACCTTCAGTTTCAGGACCTTCAGTCTAAGGACCTTTTTCTCAGGACCTTCAGTCTCAGGACCTTCAGTTTAAGGACCTTCAGTTTCAGGACCTTCAGTTTAAGGACCCTCAGTTTCAGGACTTTCAGTCCCAGGACCTTCAGTCTCAGGACCTTCAGTTTAAGGACCTTCAGTTTAAGGACCTTCAGTCTCAGGACCTTCAGTCTCAGGACCTTCAGTCTAAGGACCTTCAGTCTAAGGACCTTCAGTTTAAGGACCTTCAGTTTAAGGACTTTCAGTCCCAGGACCTTCAGTCTCAGGACCTTCAGTCTAAGGACCTTCAGTCTAAGGACCTTCAGTTTCAGGACCTTCTGTCTCAGGACCTTCAGTTTAAGGACCTTCAGTCTAAGGACCTTCAGTTTAAGGACCTTCTGTCTCAGGACCTTCAGTTTAAGGACCTTCAGTCTAAGGACCTTCAGTTTCAGGACCTTCAGTTTAAGGACCTTCAGTCTAAGGACCTTCAGTCTAAGGACCTTCAGTCTAAGGACCTTCAGTTTAAGGACCTTCAGTTTAAGGACCTTCAGTTTAAGGACCTTCAGTTTAAGGACCTTCAGTCTAAGGACCTTCAGTTTAAGGACCTTCAGTCACAGGACGTGGTGTAAGGACCTTCAGTCTCAGGACCTCCGGTCTCAGGACGTGGTCTAAGGAACTTCAGTTTAAGGAACTTTAGTTTCAGGACCTTCAGTCTAAGGACCTTCAGTTTCAGGACCTTCAGTTTAAGGACCTTCAGTCTAAGGACCTTCAGTCTAAGGACCTTCCGTCTCAGGATTTTCTGACAAATTTAAAATCAATGTTTGTAAGATAATGGTGAATGTTAGTAGCAGCTGAACGGATTTACACTGTTATTCAATTATTCTACATTTCCATACAGACAGAAGACATGTTTCAAAATGAATGCTGTTAACTTTTAGTTTTCTGTTCATGAAGTCAGTCATGTTTTATTGCGCACAGTGAATCTACATATCAAAGATAAAAAATCACCTGTCATTGATCCACACAGACACTACTTACACAGAAGAGGAGGAGTGGTCTGATGAGTTTGAAGACGATGGAGATGAAGCTCCTCCTAGTAAGAAGCCTTCTGTCAATCAATAAGAATCTGTACATGTATACATTAATTGCAGGCAGTACTAGTGACTAGTACTATTTTCTTTAAAAACTAGGATTTTACACACAAAAC